>NC_058082.1:608488049-608788049 GCF_014858855.1 Bufo gargarizans
TTGATCGCTTGTTATTCCGTTTTTTCGGTGGAAACTAAGAATAAATTAGAAATTCTGTCTTTTTTTTTTTTTTTTTTACGGCGTTCACCATAGGGGATAATTTATGTAATATTTATGTAGTCCGGGTCGTTACGGATGCGGCAATACCAAACATATGGGGGATATTTTCTTTTTGCCATTTTTTTCATTGAAAAGCGTATTTTCAATGGAAAAAAAAACTATTTTTTATTTTATGGAATTTTTTTTATTTAATAAATGTGTATTTTTTTTAAAAAAATGTACTACTTAAAAGTCCCACAAGGGGACTATAATATACAGTATTTTGATTGCTTTTAAAATGTAATGCATTATCTCTATAAGGCATTACATTTCAATAGCAATGCATTTCAAACCTTGACCAGCAGGCTGCGCCAAAGAGGCACAGCCTGCTGGAGAGAACTGTAGACCGGCTCGGGGCCCTGAACGAAAGCAAGGTAAGCTTCCCTACACATCAGCACCCTGCGATCGCATTCTCGGGGTGCTGATGGGAGACAGAGGGAGTCCGCTCCCTCTGTCACCACTTTACATGCAGCGGGCGCCATTGCGCCCGGCATGTAAAGGATTAAACAGCCCGGATCGGCACTTCTGCCGGTCCGGGCTGTTAGAGCAGGGTCCCGTCTCTTATGTGAGAGCCGGGTCCGCGCTCCCCACTGCACAGGGGAACTGTGCAGCGCTTAGACTGGGCCACCGTAAAAACGCGGCGGCCCAGCCTAAGGCCCCTTAGTGACCGCCGTAAAACACGTATGGGTGGTCACTAAGGGGTTAATACTTCTGGTATGTCAACATAATAGCAAATCCCGCAGGAGTGGGGGATAACATGACCCCAATGAACCTTAGTAGTGCCCACCTTTACGTAGTGGGGCACTACATACACCGCTGCTTGAGGTTGCGCGTCCCGGCAACACAGGGGGCCCGCCCAGCTGAAACTGGTGACCTGAAGACCAAAAAATGCAGAGCAGGCATATACAACAACCACTACATTTGCAATGAAATTATCAGGCAGCTCTGCTGGCAAAGGACAAGTGCGGTGAAAAGGACCGTCGTACTCTTCACAAGT
Source organism: Bufo gargarizans (assembly GCF_014858855.1). Lineage (NCBI taxonomy): Eukaryota > Metazoa > Chordata > Amphibia > Anura > Bufonidae > Bufo > Bufo gargarizans. The sequence goes on from NC_058082.1 coordinate 608,489,146, forward strand.
TGGTACATGGAACGGGGGGCGCTGACCTGGATAGTCCATAATGATAAGAATGCCATAGTAACAAAAGTTTCTGGAGGCTCAAAAAATAAAACATGAGTCCGTACCCGGGTCTTGTAGACAGTAAACAGGAGTTTCCCGAGGGGGGTTACTCTGGTCAACAACGTAGTCTCGGAATCTCACAGGTGGGTGCCCCCTAGTAGGCCGCGTGGACCTCCTTAATGGCAGAGGCTCTTCTTGCCTTGGCTAAGGGGGGCCAGAGGGATTCACAGGCTCCGGAAGCCCTTTCAGGTACACCCTGGGACAGGTAATTCTGGGGTCGAGGACTAGCAGGAGCTGGAGCCGGTACAACCAAGTTCAACCAGGGTGTGAGGAACCAATGAAGTGGCTCCTTGTCATGTAACAGGTTCTCAATAGCCTGCATAGGATCAACAGGTTGGGCTGACGACTCTGGCTCAGGAGACTCTGGCTCAATGTCCCCTGCTGCAGTTTCTCCTTCTATGCAGGGCTTTAAACGGTTCCTGTGTACGATCTGGGAGCTTTTACCTTCCCTGGAAATTTGGTAAACGTGGGTCCCAGCATTTGGAATAGCAGTTATGACGTAGGGAGTCCTCTCCCACTTACTGTCCAGTTTGCTGGTTCGGTGGTTATTCCTCAACCACACCACGTCTCCTATAACAAGAGGTTCCGCATGAGCAGCCAGGTCATTGTCTCTCTGCTGCCGCTCTCTCGGGCACTTTCCATGCGCTCCGGAACAACAATCTCTTTGGCATTAAGAAGACGTCTTTGATGCTCCACCACCCAGTCAGTTTTTGGTAGTGGGTTGATGACGTCGGGTACTTGCATGTCCAGGGAGTGGTCGGCAGGCAGCCTCCCTTGACGGCCGAACATCAAATAGAAAGGCGTGTACCCGGTGGAGCAGTGAATTGTATTGTTGTACGGGTACATAAGCTGTGGCAGCAGAGTAGCCAATCACCCCTTGTCTTAGGGGGTACTGCTCTCAACATTTCAATGAGAGTTTGATTCATTTTTTTCACAGAGTCCGTTACCTTGCGGATGATAGGCTGTGGTCAGGACCTTCTGGCAATTGTGTAGCAGGCACAACTCCTGGAACAACTGTGATTCAAACGCAGACCCCTGGTCGGTCAGGATTCTCTCTGGCAGCCGTAGGGCAGGAGGAAATGCTTCCAGAACGCTTCACAAACTTAGTGAAGTGATCAATAATGGTCATGGCATAAGTATAACCTGAGCGACTTGGCTCCAACTTCACATGATCAATGGCAACAAGCCCCAGGGGAGTTTTTATCCACAATAGGATGGAGAGGCGCTCTCTGGTCGAGGCTCTCACTTCTCCCGACGGCACAGGCAGTACATTCCCGGCACCATTTTCGATGTCTTCCCTCATCCCAATCCAGTAGAACCTTCTGCGAATGGTGGCCTCAGTTTTCTGCACGCCGAAGTGTCCTGACCGGTTATGATACATCTCTAATACAAGACCGGTTTCTCGACGTGGTATGAGAATCTGGTACACTCTATCACAGGACACCGGATCCAGGCTCCTTCTTAGCAACGGGCCTTTTTGAAGAAATAGTTGGTGGCGATTAGGGATGAGCGAACTCAAACTGTATAGTTCGGGTTCGTACCGAATTTTGGGGTGTCCGTGACACGGACCCGAACCCGGACATTTTCGTAAAAGTCCGGGTTCGGTGTTCGTCGCTTTCTTGGCGCTTTTGTGACGCTTTCTTGGCGCTTTTTGCAAAGCAGCCAATCAACAAGCGTCATACTACTTGCCCCAAGAGGCCGTCACAGCCATGCCTACTATTGGCATGGCTGTGATTGGCCAGAGCACCATGTGACCCAGCCTCTATTTAAGCTGGAGTCACATAGCGCCACCCGTCACTCTGCTCTGATTAGCGTAGGGAGAGGTTGCGGCTGCGACAGTAGGGCGAGATTAGGCAGATTAACTCCTCCAAAGGACTTGATTAATCGATCGATCTGCAGCTGTGCATCATTGAGCTGCTGAAATTCAATTGCTCACTGTTTTTAGGCTGCCTAGACCGTTTGTCAGTCACTTTTTTCTGGGGTGATCGGCGGCCATTTTGTGGTGCGCCAGCACAAGCTGCGACCAAGTGCATTTAACCCTCAATGGTGTGGTTGTTTTTTGGCTAAAGCCTACATTAGGGTGAAGCTGTCACACCAAGTGCATTTAACCAGCAATAGTCTGTTTATTTTTTGGCCATATACTACATCAGGGGCAAGCTGCGCCTGTCACCAAGTGCATTTAACCCTCAATGGTGTGGTTGTTTTTTGGCTAAAGCCTACATCAGGGTGAAGCTGTCACACCAAGTGCATTTAACCAGCAACAGTCTGTTTATTTTTTGGCCATATACTACATCAGGGGCAAGCTGCGCCTGTCACCAAGTGCATTTAACCCTCAATGGTGTGGTTGTTTTTTGGCTAAAGCCTACATCAGGGTGAAGCTGTCACACCAAGTGCATTTAACCAGCAATAGTCTGTTTATTTTTTGGCCATATACTACATCAGGGGCAAGCTGCGCCCTTCACCAAGTGCATTTAACCCTCAGTAGTGTGGTTGGTCAAGCTGTCACACCAAGTGCATTTAACCAGCAATAGTCTGTTCATTTTTTGGCCATATACTACATCAGGGGCAAGCTGCGCCCGTCACCAAGTGCATTTAACCCTCAGTAGTGTGGTTGGTCAAGCTGTCACACCAAGTGCATTTAACCAGCAATAGTCTGTTCATTTTTTGGCCATATACTACATCAGGGGCAAGCTGCGCCCGTCACCAAGTGCATTCTACACCCTCAGTAGTGTGGTTGGTCAAGCTGTCACACCAAGTGCATTTAACCAGCAATAGTCTGTTCATTTTTTGGCCATATACTACATCAGGGGCAAGCTGCGCCTGTCACCAAGTGCATTTAACCCTCAGTAGTGTGGTTGGTCAAGCTGTCACACCAAGTGCATTTAACTAGCAATAGTGTGGTTATTTTTTGGCCATATCCCAGTCTAATTCTGTCAGTAAATCCATACCGGTCACCCAGCGCCTAAATACTAGGCCTCAAATTTATATCCCGCTAAATCTGTCGTTACCGCTGTACTGTTCTGGCTGGGCAAGTTATTTAGTGTCCGTCAAAGCACATTTTTTGTTCTGGGTTGAAATACAATTCCCAATTTAGCAATTTCATAATTTAGTGGTTTCTGCTGTATCAGAGCTATTTGAAATCTATCCCTAAAAGGGTATATAATATTCAAGGTGCACATAGGGTCATTCAGAATAACTTCACACACACGCTACTGTGCATTTCCAAGTCTAATTCTGTCAGTAAATCCATACCGGTCACCCAGCGCCTAAATACTAGGCCTCACATTTATATCCCGCTAAATCTGTCGTTACCGCTGTAGCTGGGCGAGTTATTTAGTGTCCGTCAAAGCACATTTTTTGTTCTGGGTTGAAATACAATTCCCAATTTAGCAATTTCATAATTTAGTGGTTTCTGCTATATCAGAGCTATTTGAAATCTATCCCTAAAAGGGTATATAATATTCAAGGTGCACATAGGGTCATTCAGAATAACTTCACACACACGCTACTGTGCATTTCCAAGTCTAATTCTGTCAGTACATCCATACCGGTCACCCAGCGCCTAAATACTAGGCCTCAAATTTATATCCCGCTAAATCTGTCTTTACCGCTGTACTGTTCTGGCTGGGCAAGTTATTTAGTGTCCGTCAAAGCACATTTTTGTTCTGGGTTGAAATACATTCCCAATTTAGCAATTTCATAATTTAGTGGTTTCTGCTATATCAGAGCTATTTGAAATCTATCCCTAAAAGGGTATATAATATTCAAGGTGCACATAGGGTCATTCAGAATAACTTCACACACACGCTACTGTGCATTTCCAAGTCTAATTCTGTCAGTAAATCCATACCGGTCACCCAGCGCCTAAATACTAGGCCTCAAATTTGTATCCCGCTAAATCTGTCGTTACCGCTGTACTGTTCTGGCTGGGCAAGTTATTTAGTGTCCGTCAAAGCACATTTTTTGTTCTGGGTTGAAATACAATTCCCAATTTAGCAATTTCATAATTTAGTGGTTTCTGCTATATCAGAGCTATTTGAAATCTATCCCTAAAAGGGTATATAATATTCAAGGTGCACATAGGGTCATTCAGAATAACTTCACACACACACTACTGTGCATTTCCAAGTCTAATTCTGTCAGTAAATCCATACCGGTCACCCAGCGCCTAAATACTAGGCCTCAAATTTATATCCCGCTAAATCTGTCTTTACCGCTGTACTGTTCTGGCTGGGCAAGTTATTTAGTGTCCGTCAAAGCACATTTTTTGTTCTGGGTAGAAATTACAATTCCCAATTTAGCAATTTCATAATTTAGTGGTTTCTGCTGTATCAGAGCTATTTGAAATCTATCCCTAAAAGGGTATATAATATTCAAGGTGCACATAGGGTCATTTAGAATAACTTCACACACACGCTACTGTGCATTTCCAAGTCTAATTCTGTCAGTAAATCCATACCGGTCACCCAGCGCCTAAATACTAGGCCTCAAATTTATATTCAGCTGAATTTGAATACAATACATTGGGCCAAATAATATTTTTGTTGTTGTGGTGAACGATAACAATGAGGAAAACATCTAGTAAGGGACGCGGACGTGGACATGGTCGTGGTGGTGTTAGTGGACCCTCTGGTGCTGGGAGAGGACGTGGCCGTTCTGCCACATCCACATGTCCTAGTGTACCAACTACCTCAGGTCCCAGTAGCCGCCAGAATTTACAGCGATATATGGTGGGGCCCAATGCCGTTCTAAGGATGGTAAGGCCTGAGCAGGTACAGGCATTAGTCAATTGGGTGGCCGACAGTGGATCCAGCACGTTCACATTATCTCCCACCCAGTCTTCTGCAGAAAGCGCACAGATGGCGCCTGAAAACCAACCCCATCAGTCTGTCACATCACCCCCATGCATACCAGGGAAACTGTCTGAGCCTCAAGTTATGCAGCAGTCTCTTATGCTGTTTGAAGACTCCGCTGGCAGGGTTTCCCAAGGGCATCCACCTAGCCCTTCCCCAGCGGTGAAAGACATAGAATGCACTGACGCACAACCACTTATGTTTCCTGATGATGAGGACATGGGAATACCACCTCAGCATGTCTCTGATGATGACGAAACACAGGTGCCAACTGCTGCGTCTTTCTGCAGTGTGCAGACTGAACAGGAGGTCAGGGATCAAGACTGGGTGGAAGACGATGCAGGGGACGATGAGGTCCTAGACCCCACATGGAATGAAGGTCGTGCCACTGACTTTCACAGTTCGGAGGAAGAGGCAGTGGTGAGACCGAGCCAACAGCGTAGCAAAAGAGGGAGCAGTGGGCAAAAGCAGAACACCCGCCGCCAAGAGACTCCGCCTGCTACTGACCGCCGCCATCTGGGACCGAGCACCCCAAAGGCAGCTTCAAGGAGTTCCCTGGCATGGCACTTCTTCAAACAATGTGCTGACGACAAGACCCGAGTGGTTTGCACGCTGTGCCATCAGAGCCTGAAGCGAGGCATTAACGTTCTGAACCTGAGCACAACCTGCATGACCAGGCACCTGCATGCAAAGCATGAACTGCAGTGGAGTAAATACCTTAAAACCAAGGAAGTCACTCAGGCTCCCCCTGCTACCTCTTCTGCTGCTGCCGCCTCGGCCTCTTCCTCTGCCTCTGGAGGAACGTTGGCACCTGCCGCCCAGCAAACAGGGGATGTACCACCAACACCACCACCACCACCTCCGTCACCAAGCGTCTCAACCATGTCACACGCCAGCGTTCAGCTCTCCATCTCACAAACATTTGATAGAAAGCGTAAATTCCCACCTAGCCACCCTCGATCCCTGGCCCTGAATGCCAGCATTTCTAAACTACTGGCCTATGAAATGCTGTCATTTAGGCTGGTGGACACAGACAGCTTCAAACAGCTCATGTCGATTGCTGTCCCACAGTATGTTGTTCCCAGCCGGCACTACTTCTCCAAGAGAGCCGTGCCTTCCCTGCACAACCAAGTATCCGATAAAATCAAGTGTGCACTGCGCAACGCCATCTGTGGCAAGGTCCACCTAACCACAGATGCGTGGACCAGTAAGCACGGCCAGGGACGCTATATCTCCCTAACTGCACACTGGGTAAATGTAGTGGCAGCTGGGCCCCAGGCGGAGAGCTGTTTGGCGCACGTCCTTCCACCGCCAAGGATCGCAGGGCAACATTCTTTGCCTCCTGTTGCCACCTCCTCCTACTCGACTTCCTCCTCCTCTTCTTCCACCTGCTCATCTAGTCAGCCACACACCTTCACCACCAACTTCAGCACAGCCCGGGGTAAACGTCAGCAGGCCATTCTGAAACTCATATGTTTGGGGGACAGGCCCCACACCGCACAGGAGTTGTGGCAGGGTATAGAACAACAGACCGACGAGTGGTTGCTGCCGGTGAGCCTCAAGCCCGGCCTGGTGGTGTGTGATAATGGGCGAAATCTCGTTGCAGCTCTGGGACTAGCCAGTTTGACGCACATCCCTTGCTTGGCGCATGTGCTGAATTTGGTGGTGCAGAAGTTCATTCACAACTACCCCGACATGTCAGAGCTGCTGCATAAAGTGCGGGCCGTCTGTTCGCGCTTCCGGCGTTCACATCCTGCTGCTGCTCGCCTGTCTGCGCTACAGCGTAACTTCGGCCTTCCCGCTCACCGCCTCATATGCGACGTGCCCACCAGGTGGAACTCCACCTTGCACATGCTGGACAGACTGTGCGAGCAGCAGCAGGCCATAGTGGAGTTTCAGCTGCAGCACGCACGGGTCAGTCGCACTACAGAACAGCACCACTTCACCACCAATGACTGGGCCTCCATGCGAGACCTGTGTGCCCTGTTGCGCTGTTTCGAGTACTCCACCAACATGGCCAGTGGTGATGACGCCGTTATCAGCGTTACAATACCACTTCTATGTCTCCTTGAGAAAACACTTAGGGCGATGATGGAAGAGGAGGTGGCCCAGGAGGAGGAGGAGGAGGAGGAAGAGGGGTCATTTTTAGCACTTTCAGGCCAGTCTCTTCGAAGTGACTCAGAGGGAGGTTTTTGGCAACAGCAGAGGCCAGGTACAAATTTGGCCAGCCAGGGCCCACTACTGGAGGACGAGGAGGACGAGGATGAGGTGGAGGAGGATGAAGCATGGTCACAGCGGGGTGGCACCCAACGCAGCTCGGGTCCATCACTGGTGCGTGGCTGGGGGGAAAGGCAGGACGATGACGATACGCCTCCCACAGAGGACAGCTTGTCCTTACCCCTGGGCAGCCTGGCACACATGAGCGACTACATGCTGCAGTGCCTGCGCAACGACAGCAGAGTTGCCAACATTTTAACGTGTGCGGACTACTGGGTTGCCACCCTGCTGGATCCACGCTACAAAGACAATGTGCCCACCTTACTTCCTGCACTGGAGCGTGATAGGAAGATGCGCGAGTACAAGCGCACGTTGGTAGACGCGCTACTGAGAGAATTCCCAAATGTCACAGGGGAACAAGTGGAAGCCCAAGGCCAAGGCAGAGGAGGAGCAAGAGGTCGCCAAGGCAGCTGTGTCACGGCCAGCTCCTCTGAGGGCAGGGTTAGCATGGCAGAGATGTGGAAAAGTTTTGTCAACACGCCACAGCTAACTGCACCACCACCTGATACGCAACGTGTTAGCAGGAGACAACATTTCACTAACATGGTGGAACAGTACGTGTGCACACCCCTCCACGTACTGACTGATGGTTCGGCCCCATTCAACTACTGGGTCTCTAAATTGTCCACGTGGCCAGAGCTAGCCTTTTATGCCTTGGAGGTGCTGGCCTACCCGGCGGCCAGCGTTTTGTCTGAACGTGTATTCAGCACGGCAGGGGGTGTCATTACAGACAAACGCAGCCGCCTGTCTACAGCCAATGTGGATAAGATGACGTTCATAAAAATGAACCAGGCATGGATCCTACAGGACCTGTCCGTCCCTTGTCCAGATTAGACATTAACTACCTCCCCTTAACCATATATTATTGTACTCCAGGGCACTTCCTCATTCAATCCTATTTTTATTTTCATTTTACCATTATATTGCGAGGCTACCCAAATTTGAATGAACCTCTCCTCTGTCTGGGTGCCGGGGCCTAAATATATGCCAATGGACTGTTCCAATGTTGGGTGACGTGAAGCCTGATTCTCTGCTATGACCTGCAGACTAATTCTCTGCTGACATGAAGCCAGATTCTCTGTTACGGGACCTCTCTCCTCTGCCTGGGTGCTGGGCCTAAATATCTGACAATGGACTGTTGCATTGGTGGCTGACGTGAAGCCTGATTCTCTGCTATGATATGAAGACTGATTCTCTGCTGACATGAAGCCAGATTGTCTGTTACGGGACCTCTCTCCTCTGCCTGGGTGCTGGGCCTAAATTTATGACAATGGACTGTTGCAGTGGTGGCTGACGTGAAGCCTGATTCTCTGCTATGACATGAAGACTGATTCTCTGCTGACATGAAGCCAGATTGTCTGTTACGGGACCTCTCTCCTCTGCCTGGGTGCTGGGCCTAAATTTATGAAAATGGACTCTTACAGTGGTGGGTGACGTGAAGCCTGATTCTCTGCTATGATATGAAGACTGATTCTCTGCTGACATGAAGCCAGCTTGTCTGTTACGGGACCTCTCTCCTCTGCCTGGGTGCTTGGCCTAAATTTATGAAAATGGACTGTTACAGTGGTGGGTGACGTGAAGCCTGATTCTCTGCTATGACATGAAGACTGATTCTCTGCTGACATGAAGCCAGATTGTCTGTTACGGGACCTCTCTCCTCTGCCTGGGTGCTGGGCCTAAATTTATGAAAATGGACTCTTACAGTGGTGGGTGACGTGAAGCCTGATTCTCTGCTATGATATGAAGACTGATTCTCTGCTGACATGAAGCCAGATTGTCTGTTGCGGGACCTCTCTCCTCTGCCTGGGTGCTTGGCCTAAATGTATGAAAATGGACTGTTACAGTGGTGGGTGACGTGAAGCCTGATTCTCTGCTATGACATGAAGACTGATTCTCTGCTGACATGAAGCCAGATTGTCTGTTACGGGACCTCTCTCCTCTGCCTGGGTGCCGGGGCCTAAATATCTGAGAATGGACTGTTCCAGTGGTGGGTGACGTGAAGCCAGATTCTCTGCTATGGGACCTCTCTCCAATTGATTTTGGTTAATTTTTATTAATTTAATTTTTATTTTAATTTGTCGGGTGGTAATAATTCAATTAAGAATTATTAATTATGGTCATAAAAATAATTAATCATAAAAAAATTAAATTTATAAATTTGTCATAAATTCTTAAAATCATGACCTGGTGAATTGTAGACAACCTAATTGATACAATTCACATCTGAGGCCGACTATTTCCTCAGATAAATAAGTTCTTTTTGACGTGAGATGACGTTAATGATAAAACATGTAGGTCTGCATTATACAATAATACACAGGTTTATAAAAATATGCAGATTTATTGGTTACAAGGTTATAAACATATATAAGTAAATAAACACAATGATACATGCAAATGAATATATATAGCGTTAATATAAAGCATTACAAGCTTAACAATACATGTGAGTGGAAATAACTTGTCACATTATAACAAAGCTATTATTAGGTTAGGATATCAAATAGAACATAAGTTATATACATTACTCCAGTTCAGAGAAAGCCTCATGATATCAGGACGGGCATGTCTAATCCTAGACATCAATATGGAATGCTAAATACATTCCACCCCCTCTAACCAACTACACATCACATGACTTCAGGCATGGGTAAATCCATTCAAGGATATAACTTAGAAGAGATAACTGTATCCTTCCGCCCCATCCTGGACTATTTTCACACATATGACTTTGGTAAGACTATTAAGACAAATGACAGGGATATAGGATCTTTGCTAGACCATATCTTAAATGGAAAGGACTTGAAATAAGTCTTTCCTGTGGGAATCCATCACTTAGCTTGGCGAAGAATGTTCTATCAATATATATATCTAAGCAATTATTTAATGCTTTGCTAGATTATGAGTCTTGATTCTTCTGCAGGTAGAATGAAGCCTCACAATATCCTAAAACTACATCTCAATATGGAGATGATCAATTAATTTAATTATGTATTTATTCGCCAATCTAGATGGTATAATTTCACCCACACTATCAAATTAGTCTTAATAAAATGAAATATCATTTTCTGTGTCTCTTACCAAGTTCTAGTAGGAATCTCACTTCTGCTCCTAGGAAAGCTGGGTGGTCCATCATAGCACATCTCACCATGGCTTTCATCTTGATAGACCCCTCTAAAGAGCTTACTTCTCTTTTTTCTCTTTCTTGTGTGTGTCTCCTCTCTCTGTCAGCCCATACCATCTTTTTATCCTATCTTAGAAAGGGCTTGGCCAAGTTTTATCATTAACTAGTGACCTCACTTTATAATTAATAGAACCTCCCTCTAGGGAAAAATATACCCTAGATCTTTGTTACCCTAACACTAGATGGCACTAGTATTCCATACAAAAATCGAAGCACTAACTTATTTCTCTTATTTATATAATAGCAATAAATGTTATCTAAGGTTTCAGACAAACCTTGAGAAGATCTTGAAGAGACAATTAGTTTTATACTTGGTCAACTACCTTGTGTATCCTTAAGTCTTTTGACCAGACTTAATTAAATCAAGATAAATAGGGCTATCTCAATTCATTGTTCTTGGAGGAGACAGGGTTTGTTCATGATCACCTGTGTCCACATTTCTCCATTCAAGGAAAGAAATAATTAATTTGTGTGTTACACTGAGACAGATTCTAAACATGACAGAGGAGTTTATACCTCGTTTCTAATCTTAAAACTGAATATATCTATGAGGACTATACTCTTATATATATACTATATATTCAGCACACCTATTAAAATTGATAATATAAAATCAATCTACTCCTATATTGATTAATATAAAAACCACAAAGAAAGATTAGAGTCTTTCTATTCACTAAAATCATCAGAACTCGAATACATTGTCTTATCTAGGCCTTGGGACATCTCCTTCTCACAAAACAGACATAGGTAAACACTTTGGTATATATCGTAAACCTTAGGTTAGCAATTTCAGAGTAAAGGAAAAAAAAATCACTCTGCCTTTTAAAATAAGACAAAAATGGTTGTCCCTTAGGCTCATGTCCATACTCTTATATAGGTCTTATAATTATGGACTTTATTCATACCCAATAGTTCTGACAAATTCATTTCCCTATCCACATTTGTTTGCAGGGGATTTACCTACATGTTGCTGCCTTTTGCAGCCCTCTAGCCCTTTCCTGGGCTGTTTTACAGCCTTTTTAGTACCGAAAAGTTCGGGTCCCCATTGACTTCAATGGGGTTCGGGTTCGGGACGAAGTTCGGATCGGGTTCGGATCCCGAACCCGAACATTTCCGGGAAGTTCGGCCGAACTTCTCGAACCCGAACATCCAGGTGTTCGCTCAACTCTAGTGGCGATGTCTCCATAATTTCAATAGTTCTGGGTCTGCACTCTTCCTGCGGACTCTTTCAGGAGTTCTTCCACTAGTAAGGAAGTCGAGCAGTTCACCGAGGACTCTACTTTCTGACTGGAGCTTAATCCACCTTTCTTGTTCGCCATTGGATTATTCGGTGGAGAGGGATCAGCAGCTGAATTATTTTCAGTGTGAACATTATCTTGCAGAGCAAACTTGTTGTAAAATGCCGGCATTTCCACTTCTTCCCAGACATCCTTTGACTCATCTGGTGCTTCTGTAGTTGGAAGCCGAGACAGGGCATCAGCATTTTCATTTGAGCGGCCTGCCCGGTATTTCACAGTCAAGTCATAGTTGGCAAGGCGGGAGGCCCATCTTTGCTCCAGAGCCCCTAACTTGACTGTATTCAAATGCGCCAGGGGATTGTTGTTAGTGAAGGTGACAAACGGAGTGGCAGCAAGGTAGTCCTTGAATTTTTGAGTCAAAGCCCACACTAAAGCAAGGAATTCCAGCTTGAAGGAACTATAATTCTGATTGTTTTTCTCAGCTCCCCTCAGGGATCTGCTGGCGTAGGCAATCACCCTCTCTTTATTGTCTTGCACCTGAGCCAACACGGCTCCCAGGCCTCTTTTACTGGCATCCGTATAGAGGTGGAACGGCTTCTGATAATCCGGGTAACCCAGGACAGGGGGTTCGGTCAGCTTCTTCTTCAGGAGCTGGAAGGCAATCTCCCCTTCTTCATTCCATTCAACAGGGATAGGAGTCTTTGGACTCTTTTTGGGATGATCTGGGCAAAATGCGGGATGAAGCATCTGAAATATCCTGCAAAACTGAGGAAACTTCTCACCTCCTTCACGGTGGTAGGAGTAGGCCAATTACGGACAGCAGCAGGTTTATCAGGCTGGACTCCTTCTGCACTAACAACATGTCCCAGGTACTTTACCGCGGGTTTCAGCAGATGGCATTTGGACGGCTTGACTTTAAGGCCATATTTAATGAGGACTTGAAACACTTCGACCAGATGCTTTAAATGATCCTCATATGTCTTGGAGTAGATAATGATGTCATCCAAGTATAGCAATACAGTCTCAAAGTTATTATGGCCTAAACAACGCCCCATCAACCGATGGAACGTCCCTGGAGCATTACACAGTCTGAAAGGCATGTAGTTGAATTCAAACAGGCCCATAGGCGTGGTGAAAGCGTCTTTTCCCAGTCTTCCGGGGCCATAGGCACCTGCCAGTATCCACTGGTTATGTCAAGAGTTGAGAAGTAGGCTGATGACCCCAGGGCAGTCAAAGACTCTTCAATGCGTGGCAACGGATATTCATCTTTGTGGGTGATTTGATAGATTTTTCTATAGTCCACACAGAACCTAATGCTGCCATCTTTTTTACGAACAAGAACTAGGGACGCAGCCCAGGGACTATGACTGTCCGGGATTATATTAGAGTCCTTTATTTCCTGTATCATCTCTTTTACAGACTGGTAGGTAGTAGGTGGTATGGGTCTGTATCTCTCCTTGATAGGAGGATGAGAGCCAGTGGGTATGGTATGTTTGATTACACTGACCTCTCCATAGTCCGTGGAGTGCTTGCTAAAGACCTGGTGGTGCTCTTTCACCAGATTCAGGACTCCCTCTATTTGATCCTTCAGGGTGGATTTGACAGAATTTGTCAAAGGTGGGTCGTTGGATGGTGGTGACCTGAGATCCAGTATCCAGCAGGGCTTCAAAAGGTATCCCGTTAATGCATATGTTAATTTTGGACGAGATCCTACATATCTGGGCATGCAACTTGGATCCTTTGGACCTACTGTTCTACCTGCCGAGGGGCGGTCCTCAGCCTCAAGGGTGACCCGTTTAACTGTCAACACGTTATCTCAGCATGGCCATATTTTTTAAAATAGGTGCAGACAGGCTACTTGCGGTTCTTAGACCGGTAACTCGGTTCTCCATCGGGTTCTTTGGGGTAGACCTCTTTATATGCAGGCGGGAGGAGCCTTTGAGGTAAAGGGCTTTCGTCTTCCAATAAAAATGGTCTTTGCCATTCCTCTAATTTTCCTGCACACCTTTTCTAGGCTCTTAGTGAGATGGTTAACTTGCTCCATTAATGCCGCCACCACATCTGTTACTGGAGCCTGGGTGGCTTGACTGGCTCCGGACGGTTTTACATCAATCATTTTTGGCTGGCAGACCTGAGGTTTAAGGGAGGCCGCCGGCCCTATGGGTGGATTTTGACCCATGATACTGATGGCCAGCTCTTTAAAGTAAAAAAACTTACAATTGGGGTGTTGGGTCGAAAGCATCCTCAGCTGGCCCTTTAAGTGCTCAGCGTTTACACTCGCAATGAACTGTTCTCTCAGGGTCCGGTCCTGGTCCTCAGCCTCCCGGGGGTCCACCTGGACCACGGTCCTCAAGGTCTCTTGCAGGGATAAAGCAAAATCACGGAGTGACTCACCGGGCTGTTGCTTCTTGCTGAAAAACCGCATCTTAACTTCCGACACCGTCCTGGCTTCAAACGTGGTGCTGAGGCGATCAAAGATCTGTCCCATGTTATTTTTTCGGAGCTGGGCCATGACATGACCTCACTGCGGGCGGCCCCTTCTAACTGCGCTAAGATAATCTCCATCTGTTGCTCAGCAGAGATAGGATAGAGCCAGAATAAGGCCATGATCTGGTCTTTAAAGTCTTTCAGTTTGTGGGCTTCCCCGGAATATCGCAGGTACCAGGGGGCCCCAAAATAATATGGCATGGTCAGCGGCATCAGACTGGATGCTGCCGCAGCGGCGGGCTCCCTGTTCTCAACTGCGTGAGTTACAGAAGGCTCGTTGGGGGCCACCTGCCCTGTTTCCTCAGATGTGGACATGGCGTGGTCTATAGAGGCAAGTTCTGTAGGCAGACTCACGCTGGACTTCGCTCTCTCAGGCCATTGCTAAGGGTTACCACGGGGAGGGTATTGCCCTTTCAGGAGCGGCGGAGCAGGCCAAAATCGAAATTGGATGTGCTTCCCCCGAATCGAGTCCTTTATTACTAATGAGGGACATCCCCCCAGACTTCCAGCAAGGATCGGAATCTTCCCGGCACTTGAACACAAAGGGGCCGGTTAATACAGAAGTTTTACTCACTCCGGTGATGCGCAGTCCAAGTCTCGTGAGGTACGTGATTACGTCGTGCGGAGATCCCACGCGCAGCGTCAGGAGATAGGCGCGGCCTCTCTAAACTTCAAGATTTGCAGTAGGCTGTACCTTCTTTGCAGGCAGGGCGGCACCTTCTCTTCTTTTTAACGCCAGGCGGACACAACGATGGCGCAACGATAAATACAGTCAGCTTAAGCGGCCATCTTGCAGCATAACACTGTCAATTCACTGACAGCAAGCGGTGACTCGGAAACCAGCAAACAGTCCGATTTTCCACAGTTCTTTGGCCCCAAAATTTTCAAATAAACAGATAGGGCAATTATCACTTAGTAGGCAATTATGGCACACAGTTCAGATTCCACTATGGCGTAGAAATATTTGCATCCTGTTCGTGATGCCAAAATATGCAGTACGCCAGTCCTTCAGGGTGAGTGAATGTGAGGTCACGGGGGTCAGTTAACAGACCGAGGGTGTTCTTAGTACTCACAGTGTGTTGTATACCCTGGGCAGGCGTACAGCAGTGATGAAGAGGCTGGCACGTAGATCCTCTGGGGCACTCTCTAGATATAGGGACCAGGCCAGGTGATTGGAGAGGTGCCCTGGGTGGTGTAGGTTTAGCGTGCCTGCGGCAAGATCTCTTACAGTTCGTGACGCCAGTGCCGGTAACGGTGGCACACCGATTGTTAGGAGGAGTAATGGAGGTACACACGATTGTAGTGAACTAGAATTCATCTTTACTGAACAGGTTCAACTATGTACAAGCTTCAGACAGTTCCATATGAATGATATTGGTAACAGGCAGGCTTACATAAATGGCAGGTAGAATCCTGGCAAGATAACCCAGAGGGAATAAAACTCACAGATCAGGCTGTACTTTCTGCAGAATCTTGTCTGGCTTTCTCTAAGGCCCGTATGCCTAATAGCTGGCTTTATCCTTGGGTAGGGAAACCTTCCTCTGGTATAAATCTTCTTGCTGTCAATAAACTTCTGCCCTTCAGCTTTCTACTTGGCTGGATAGGATTAGCACTGCTCTGTACTTTGCAAGATGCAGGATAACTTCAGGAGGAAACTTCTTCTCCTGGACTAACTTCTGAGCTTCACTTGCTCAGGACTTCAGGCAGGCTAGACTGAACTACTTAGCCTCCTGGACTGGACTGGACTGACTCTTTCCTGTCTGGGCCTAACTATATATACTAGGGGGTTCCCTAGCTCCCTCTACAGCTTAGGAGGAGAAACTACACCCCTAGTAGGCGTGGTACACAGGAATTAACATGGAATTATGCAGTCATACAATACAAAACATAATAGCAATCTCCCACAGGAGGTGGGGGACAACATGCCCACCTTTACGTAGTAGTACACTACACTTACCCCTTTCCACTCTGTTATGGGGCCAATATTGTCACAGTTTATTTTTCTGTTCTTCAGATCTGTCAGGAGAAAAGAAAGAAATAAAAGAAAAAATGGATCTTGTATTTTGAGCATCCATAAGGCCTCCTTCACATGGTCAGTATTTGGTCAGTTTTTTCGCATCAGTATTTGTAAGCCAAAAGCAGGAATGGGTCCAAAACACAAAACAGATGCAAATAGTTCCATTACATTTTATCTCTGTTTTGGACCCACTGTGGGTTTTGGCTTACAATTACTGATCATATACTGATACAAAATACTGACCAAATACTGATCGTGTGCAAAAGGCCTTACGAATGCAGGATCCATTTTTTTTTTGTTTGTTTTTTTTTTGTTTCTGACGGATCAGAAGAGTGGAAAAATGAACAGTTATGTAAACACAGCCTTACTGCCACTGCTGCTGCTGACACCCTCCCCACTCTGTCATGGGCCACCACTGTCACTGATACTGCATCGCCATTTTCTGACATCTAAAACTTTTTTATATTTCAGTATACAGAGCTGTAGGAGGCCTTGTTTTTTGAGGGACGAACTGTAGTTTTTATTAGTACAGATGTACCATGGTTAGCACTCCCGCTGTTAACTCAAATTTCTTAACTCATTTCATTATCTTGAGACAAAAGCCATTGAAAAGCAATTGAAGTTGCTTGCTTAGATTAGATAACACAACTCAAAAATCTCAGAAAAAAGGAGTGTTAACCATGTGACAGAGTGGGGAGGGTGTCAGCAGCAGCAGTGGCAGTAAGGCTGTGTTTACATAACTGTTTATTTTTCCACTCTTCTGATCCGTCAGAAAAACAAAACAAACAAAAAAATGGATCCTGTATTCGTAAGGCCTCTTGCACACGATCAGTATTTGGTCAGTATTTTCCTCCAAAAAATCCTCCAGGGAGACCCATAATATCTGGGATCAACTCCATTTCATCAAATTTGTCAGGATATATTGACCGACTGTTACAACCTGCGGTCAAAAATATACCATCCTATATAAAAGATACTACTGACATTATTAAAATATTAGAGGGAGTGAACTTTAAAAATGGGTGGATAATGGGTACCTTAGATGTCAATTCACTCTATACGATAATTGATCATAAATTGGGTCTGAGGGCTTTATATCAACAACTTACTGCCCATAATACTATGAAGGAAGACCAGATCTTATATACGATAGAAGGAATTGAGTATATATTGACACACAATTATTTTTCTTTCAAGGAAGAATTCTATGTACAAAGAAAAGGAACCGCCATGGGTACCAGATTCGCCCCTAGTTATGCAAATCTATTTATGGCCCAGTGGGAGGACATCACCATTGGACCTAAACTGGGGGCGGGTCTGGTACTATGGCGGAGGTACATAGACGACATAATATTCATATGGCAAGATACAACTACAACACTATCGTCATTCCTGGAAGAAATAAATGAAAATGATTGGAACCTTAAGTTCACTTCCACTATAAGTGCGACAAATATACAATTCCTGGACTTAAATATTACAGTACAAGACAATAAACTTATATGTAACACATATCAAAAGTCAGTTACTAAAAATAGTTACATATTGTACACAAGCTGCCATCTACCAAGATGGCTGACGAATGTACCAAAAAGCCAATTTAGAAGGATAAAGCGTAACTGCACTCAGGAATTACAATTTGAAATGGAGGCAGAGAATCTTAAACAACAATTTATGGAGAAACAATACCCTATCCATTTATTGGAGGGATCTTTGGAGGAAGTTAGAACAATGAAAAGGGAAGACTTTTTTGTCCCCAAACAGATGGGAATAACAGATGACATATTGAGAATTATCTTACCCTTCAATGCACAATACAAAGGCATGGAGAGAGTCATAAAAAAACATTGGCACCATCTGCTTGGGGATAAGATAGTTGGCCCCCTATTAAATGCTATACCGCAAATAACATACACCAGGGTTCCCAATCTGGGTCTCAAAGTTGCCCCATCAGTAAAAAAGAAAAATTGCAATATAGGAGAAAAACAAAATTGGTTGTCATTTAGTGGTTTTCATAGATGTGGACGATGCTCCAATTGTAAAATCACAAATTTCTCTAAAAAAACTACTAAAGCTCAGTCAACGCAAAATACATTCTCTATGGATATTAAGGAAGGACTGACATGTGATTCAAACAGCGTTATATATTTAATAGAATGCCCGTGCCACAAACAATATATTGGCAGGACAAAACGCACATTAAAAAAGAGGGTGTCAGAACACATTGCGAACATCAAGAAGGGGTATGAATTGCACTCATTATCGAAACATTATAAAGATTGTCATGATAGTGACCCATCCAGTTTAAAATACATGGCATTAGAAAAAGTTAGATATGCATGGAGAGGAGGGAATCACATCCTCCAGATGTCCAGGATGGAATCTAAGAGGATTTTTGAGTTCAATACCCTATTACCCAAAGGTTTGAATGCAGATTTGGAATTATTTGCCTTCTTATAAATGGGACGCATGATCTGGTGGGACAGTGACATCTGTGTCAGGTTGTTTATCAACACCCAGATCTCTCTCTCCCGCCAGCTCAGGCGCCCTCCTTTACATCCATCTATACATCTGCATATTCAAACCTTCTAGTATCAAGATGTAGTGTTTGATATTTGTGATATTCATGACAGTCTTTTAGTACCTGAAAGTATACATATGTACAACATTTTATTCATCAAGATGTCATTATTTTATTCATTTGTCATTTTTTACACTTACCAATGTATCCATTGTTTAACTGCGATCCATTTTTATCTTATTCCGCAAAAAACGCATCGAAACCGCATGAAAACCGCACATGCGTTTTTTCCGGATTTTATCTTTTTTACATTAATTAAGTCTTATGTATGTATTAAAAAGGTTATACCGCATTAAATGTACAATTGATTGATAAATTTTACCAATACTAAGGATTTTGTACTAGAACACAATGAATGTAGACCTGATTCTATATTGGAATATTATGAATGTAAATCTGGCTTAAGAAAAGATCCAGTCCTGGATTTAAAGATGTCCCTCACTGGTTCAACCAATGGTCCAGCCCATGTTCCAACCCACATTTGTCAATTATGGACACTATAAAAAACTGGACATTACACCTCCACTGTCAAACCACTGAGGAAGGGGTCCCTTTTACCCCGAAACGCGTCTGGTGAATGACAGTGAGGGACAACTAAAGAAAAGACTCTACAAACGCATATCTACATGAATTCGCGTTAAAGAAGTTTGAAAACCCCGCCTGGAAATACAGATCACGTGACCGCCCAGTAAACCACGTGGGACGCCACCTAGGTCCTGGAAGGTCAGAGCGGCAACACCAAGCTGCATCGCTACTAACGGCGTGGGGAACTTCATATATAGAGCCTATCAACAGGTCCTTACAGCTTACAGCAATACATTCTGCTGAAATCGGACGCTTATGTGGATCTACTGCAGGAGTGGTAAAGTACATTTTAAAACAATTGGGAAATCAAATGTTCTTATCATCATTGCCATCTCTGGAACATTGATATTGAACCCGTACCTACCTGCTAATAGTCATAGTCCTCAGACATGAATCAGGATCAATAGAAAATAGCTCTTGAGAGACTCTATATATTGAATTACAGACCCAGAGGTCTTTTGTGCGGCGTTTTAAACGTATAGTATATTTTATTCATTCAATTTTTATGAAATGTTTTATGTATATTGTTTTATTTGCATAGTTTGAAGCCTATATATAATATATAAAGAATTTATATGGATACCAATCACCGTGTGTTTGCCTTATATTGAGTGACCCCCATTACAAATTTTTCATTCACATTCTTCTCCAGCATTTGGGAGTGCTGTGGGGTTGTGCACCACTCCAGAAGTGAAACAGTGGGAGAGCCACCATTTCTTTTCTAGTATACGATCAGTAATTGTTAGCCAAAACCCACAGTGGGTCCAAAACAGAGATAAAATGTAATGGAACTATTTGCAACTCTTTTGTGTTTTGGACCCACTCCTGCTTTTGGCTTACAAATACTGATTCGAAAAAACTGACCAAATGCTGACCATGTGAAGGAGGTCTTATGGATGCTGAAAATACAAGATCCGTTGTTTTTTTTAGTTTTTTTTCTTTATGATCTCCTGACAGATCCGAAGAACAGAAAAATAAACGGTGACAATATTGGCCCCATAACAGAGTGGAGAGGGGGAAGCAGCAATGGCAGAATATTCCGGTGTACCAGCACACTGCAGTGTGATCATTAGTGGCAGAATGATCTATTCTGTTGCATCAGGCACCGGTGTCTGGAAATCCTGATTGATCCAGGCCTGATTCATCTTTATGAAGGTTAGTCACTCAACATTTTGGGAGGAAAGGCGAGTTCTCTTAGGGGTAACTATGCCCCCCGGCGCAATGAACACCCACTCTAATCCCACACTACTGGCGGGGCAGGAATGCATGCCCATGGCAAACTCAGTCATTTGCTGCCACGCTTCAAGTTTGCATGCCCAATAGTCTAGGAGATCTTGGATCATAGGTGACAGGGTGCAATCCAAGCATGCCACCACCTGCTGGTAGAGGTTCTGCTGCATGTCCCGCTGCTGCTGGTTGATTCTACAGAAGGCCGCTGAAGAAAACTGCCCATCGGAGACTTAGGCCTATTTCACACGAGCATGACGGATTGGCTCCGGATGCGTTCAGTGAAACTCGCACCATTTTGCAAGCAAGTTCAGTCAGTTTTGTCTGCGATTGCATTCAGTTGTCTAGTTTTTTCCACGCGGGTGCAATGCGTTTTGATGCTCACGCGCGTGATTAAAAACTGAAGGCTTAAAAACAACATCTCTTAGCAACCATCAGTGAAAAACACATTGTATCTGCACTTGTTTACGGATACAATGTGTTTTTTCACTGAAGTCCCATTCATTTCTATGGGGCCAGGGCTGCGTGAAAAATACACAATAAAGAACATGCTGCGTTTTTCACGTAATGCAGAACTGATGCATGAAAAAAGATGCTCATGTGCACAGACCCATTGAAATGAATAGGTCAGGATTCAGTGCGGGTGCAAGGCGTTCACGTAATGGAAAACTCGCTTGTGTAAAAGGGGCCTCAACTGGCTGCTTATGGAGCTGGTGCTGCCTCTGCACTGTCTGCGATGCGTGGCCTGTGTTGCCGTATCCCAGAGCAGACGGTGCCGTTAACATCACCGCAACCTCCAGATGTCATCATTAGTGATGGACGAACATCTGCTGGGACGGTCCACAAACGCGATCAAATGTTCGCGAATCGCAGTTTCCCGGCAGGTCCCATTCATTTTAATGGCAGACAAACCTTAAAAGCCTCCAGGTCATATTTGCAGCCCCAAAATACTCACTAGATGCGCACACATAGTCCCACAACATGGACACTGACATACCAGAAGTATTAAGCGAGTCTGTGATCTACAAACATTATTTTTTTATCTGCGATATTTCGGCAAAGTATTAATCGCAAGAGCACATGCGCTAGGAAGGCGTGGCGTACAGCAACTGGTTTGCACCGACTAGAAATTAGATGGATGCGATGGTTGGAACCAAGTTCAGCGAGGAAGAGGAAGAACTCCTGGTGACTGTAAGTAATCTTACAATAAAGTAGTGCATTTCACCTGCAGGTCTGAACAATCGCTTTATATGCATAAAGAGTGTTATAAAAAAATCGCCAGTGCGACCTTCTGCCATTCTAATTTTTCTTAAGTGCACAAAACTTCACATTTTATAAGGTCTCACTAGATATTAGTGATTGTTGCACTAAGTATTCCTGTGACATCACACCCACTATGTTAGTAGCATATTTGTATGGAAAGCAGAGAAATAGATTTCACATGCACATTCATTGTCATCCCGCACACTATATACCGCAGACACAAACACACTATATACCGCACACACACTATATACCACACACACACTATATACCGCACACACACAGACACACACTATATACCGCACACACATACATTATATACCGTACACACACACACTATATACCGCACACACACACTATATACCACACACACACACACTATATACCGCACACACACACTTTATACCGCACACACACACTATATACCACACACACACACTATATACCGCACACACATACACTATATACCGCACACACACACTTTATACCGCACACACACACTATATACCACACACACACTATATACCGCACACACATACACTATATACCGCACACACACACTATATACCACACACACACACTATATACCGCACACACATACACTATATACCACACACACACACTATATACCACACACACATACACTATATACCGCACACACATACACTATATACCGCACACACACACAGAGTCTATAGATTATAGTTTGTATCCTGTTGGTCAGGACTCAGGAGAAGCTCTTCGTCAGACGGCCAGTATTTGCTGGTTCATTTAGAGTTACCCAGGGTGCATCCCGGGGAGGCGAACCAGCTGTACACCCCATACCATACCGTCACTTCACTAGACAGGTACATCTCTGCTTTGCTGGACAGTCTGATAGCTCAGACCCTACACACATACAGTCGTGATACAATCCCATCTTCTAACCGTAACAGTAAGGCCACATGCACATGCGCATGTTTTTTCACAACTATGGACCGTAAAAACCCAGGCACATGTCCTGCAGAGTGGACGAGCGCACAGCTTCATTGGTTGCTAACTCGCTATGACTCCGCGCACTTCTTGCCGCCACCACTGTACAGTAATACACTTGTATAGATCATACAAGTGTATCACAGTACAGCGGTGTTGGCCGGAAGCGCACGTCGTCATAGCAACCAATGACGCCGTGTGCTTGTCCACTCTGCAGGACGGCAGGACGGGTTTGTGAGGTCCGTAGTCGTGAAAAAACAAGCCAGTGTGCAGATGGCCTAAATCTAATATTTCCACTTCAAAGCATTAAATACTTTTTGCAGTTTACTTGAGTACTTATTTTCAATATTATTATTGTTAAAAATTGGGATTATATGCTTGCATTTTTGGGGATATTGGGGTGGGGATGTGACCGCACCTGGTCCCACGCCGAGAAGCAGCTAATTGTGCGGGAGCTGGCATTTGAGATCTGGCACCAAACGGGTCTCAAACACCGCCGTCTGGCCATCATTAAAAAATGGTCAGACATGAAGTGAAGACACCCCCGGTTTATAAAGTACATACAGTGCTAAGCAAAAGTATTCACCCCCCTTTACTTCGTTCTTTTTTTTTATTATCATGGATTGTTTGAGTATTTGCATCATTAAATTTGCAGAACATGCCCACAACTTAGACCTTTTTTTAAATTGGTTAATTGTAAAGCATACAACAAATAGGACAAAATAACAGAAAAGGTTAATATGCATAACTATTCACCCCCTAAAGTCAATACTTTGTAGAGCCACCTTTTGCGGCAATCACAGCTCCAAGTCGCTTTAGAAAAGTCTCTATGAGCAGTTGCCACATCTCACCACAGGGATTTTTGCCCATTCTTCCTTGCAAAACTGATTCAGCTCCTTCCAATTGGATGTTTTGCGCTTGTGAACAGCAATCTTCAAGTCTGACCATGACCACATATTTTCTATTGGATTGAGATCTGGGCTGTGACTAGGCCATTCCAACACATTTACATGTTTACCCTTTGACCAGTCAAGTGTTGCTTTAGCAGTGTGTTTGGGGTCATTGTCCTGCTGGAAGGTGAACCTCCGTCCTAGCCTCAAATCACACACAGACTGGGACAGGTTTTGCTCAAGAATATCCCTGTATTTAGCACCATCCATGTTTCCCTCAACTCTGACCAGTTTCCCAGTCCCGGCTGCTGAAAAACATCCCCACAGCATGATGCTGCCACGACCGTGTTTCATTGTGGGAATGGTGTTATTTGGGTGATGTGATGTGTTGGCTTTGTGCCAGACAAGCGACGGACTGAACCATCACTGTGTCTGCAGTAGGTCTGAGGGCTAGCCTCCTTCCTACGGACAATTAACCCAGGACTATGGAGACCCCCACTCTAAACCTATTTGGGTTAGAGGGAACTATAAACCATGATTTTTTGGTTGAGTTTATAGGCCACATCTTTCCTATTCCCCATTAAAATTGCATGGTGTGAATCCATAAACGTAATAAGGGTTAACTCTGCTCTGAGACTCCCAAAGAATGTGTTAGGGCTCTTTCACACTTGCGTTGTCCGGATCCGTTGTGTACTCCATTTGCCGGAATTACGCAAGAAAACTGAAAGCATTTGAAGACGGATCCGTCTTCAAAATGCGTTCAGTGTTACTATGGCAGCCAGGACGCTATTAAAGTCCTGGTTGCCATAGTAGTAGTGGGGAGCGGGGGAGCAGTATACTTACAGTCCGTGCGGCTCCCGGGGTGCTCCACAATGACGTCAGAGCGCCCCATGCGCATGGATGACGTGCCATGCGATCACGTCATCCATGCGCGTGGGGCGCCCTGACGTCACTCTGGAGAGCCCCGGGAGCCGCACGGACGGTAAGTATACTGCTCCCCCACTCCCCACTACACTTTACCATGGCTGCCTGGACTTTAGCGTCCCGGCAGCCATGGTAACCATTCAGAAAAAGATAAACGTCGGATCCGGCAATGCACCGAAATGACGTTTAGCTTAAGGCCGGATCCGGATTAATGCCTTTCAATGGGCATTAATTCCGGATCCGGCGTTGCGGCAAGTGTTCAGGATTTTTGGCCGGAGCAAAAAGCGCAGCATGCTGCAGTATTTTCTCCGGCCAAAAAACGTTTCGGTCCTGAACTGAAGACATCCTGATGCATCCTGAACGGATTTCTCTCCATTCAGAATGCATTAGGATAAAACTGATCAGGATTCTTCCGGCATAGAGCCCCGACGACGGAACTCTATTCCCGGAAGACAAGAACGCAAGTGTGAAAGAGCCCTAAGTTTATTTTTCTCTTTGTTCTATTGTGTTAGTGATGGTATTAAGAAGTAGCCGACTCTGGTGTAGAGAAGTAGATCATCCTATGATACACTCAGGAGATAATCCTATCCCATGGGTCTCCTCTCGCCCTATTGTTTCATCAAGACACTGTGGAGGGGATGTCTTTTTGCATGCTGTTCATTTTTGATTGAGTTATGTGTCATAAAGCTGGCAGCCACTGCAATTATATATAGATCCCTCCATATTGGAATTCTTTATATCTAATGTTGTTAAGATTTCTGATCTAAAATCTGGACATTCTGTGATCACAGAAGTTCCTATTCCCTCCATTCGGAGAAGGCGATCGGCGGAGGCCGTGGAGGTTGTGGAGGTTGAAGAGGAGGAGGCCGGACCCTCCCAGCCTATTGAGCCACCCCCACCAGATGTGGGAGAAGTGAAGGAGGTGGAGGTGGAAAGTGCTGAACCCTCCAGCACCGCCCCATCTCAGGACTCGGAGGAAGAGGAGGCGATCCCCAGCCCCTGCCAGGAGGGTAAATATGTGCACATAGCAATATGATTATGTATCCATAACATGTACATAAACATTAAAAGGGCCAACAATGAGGGTACAACATACACTATAGTAATACAAAAAAACAACACTGGACAATAACTCTCTTTAACTCCTTAAGGACACAGTCTTATTTGACCTTAAGGACCAGGCCATTTTTTGCAAATCTGACCAGTGTCACTTTAAGTGGTAAAATGAAGTAAAAAATAAATCATGGAAGGCAGATTTTGCTGGACTGTTTTTTTTGACACCATGTCCCATTTGAATCCTCCCTGATGCAACCCAAGAGTAGAAACTCCATAAAAGTGACCCCATCTAAGAAACTACACCCCTCAAGGTATTCAAAACTGATTTTACAAACATTGTTAGCCCTTTAGGTGTTCCACAAGAATTAATGGAAAATAGAGATACAATTTCAGAATTTAACTTTTTGGGCAGATTTTCCATTTTAATATTTTTTTTACTTTTACAAAGCAAGGGTTAACAGCCAAACAAAAGTCAATATTTATGGCCCTGATTCTGTAGTTTACAGAAACACCCCATATGTGGTCGTAAACCGCTGTACGGGCACACGGCAGGGCGCAGAAGGAAAGGAATGCCATACGGTTTTTAAAAGGCAGATTTTGCTGGACTGTTTTTTTTTTTACACCATGTCCCATTTGAAGCCCCCCTGATGCACCCCTAGAGTAGAAACCCCCCCAAATTTACCCATTTTAGAAACTATGGGATAGAATGGAAGTTTTTTTGCTACTAGTTTAGGGTACAATGATTTTTGGTTGCTCTATATTACACTTTTTATGAGGCAAGATAACAAGAAATAGCTGTTTTGGCACAGTTTTTAATTTTTTTAATTTACAACATTCATCTGACAGGTTAGATAATGTGGCATTTTTATAGACCAGGTTGTCACGGACACAGCGATACCTAATATGTATACTTTTTTTTATTTATGTAAGTTTTACACAATGATTTCATTTTTGAAGCAAAAAAAATCATGTTTTAGTGTTTCCATAGTCTGAGAGCCATAATTTTTTAAGTTTTTAGGCGATTATCTTGGGTAGGGTCTCATTTTTTGCGGGATGAGATGACGGTTTTATTGGCACTATTTTGGGGTGCATATGACTTTTTGATCGCTTGCTATTACACTTTTTCGTGATGTAAGGTGACAAAAATCACAAAAAAATGGTTTATTTAGCACAGTTTTTATTTTTTATTTTTTACGGTGTTCATCTGAGGGGTTAGGTCATGTGATTTTTATAGAGCCTGTCGATACGGACGCGGCAATACCTAATATGTATACTTTTTATTTATTTATGTAAGTTTTACACAATAACAGCTTTTTTAAAAAAAAAAAATGATGTTTTAGTGTCTCCATATTCTGAGCCATAGTTAATTTTTATTTTTTGGGTGATTGTCTCAGGTAGGGGCTCATTTTTTGCAGGATGAGTTGACGGTTAGATTGGTACAAGTTTGGTGGGCAAACGCCTTTTTGATCGCTTGCTGTTGTACTTTTTGTGATGTAAGGTGACAAAAAAATTGTTTCTTTAGCACAGTTTTTATTTTTATTTTTTACGGTGTTCATCTGAGGGGTTAGGTCATGTGATATGTTTATAGAGCCGGTTCAAAACGAATGTGGCAATACCTAATAAGTATATTTTTTACCATTTTTTTTAACTTTATTTGGGGAAAATGACGTTTTTGTTTATTTTTACTTGAAACTTTTAATTTTTTTGGGGGGAAAACTAAATTTTTTCTACTTTTTTTTCACTAAATTTTTTGAACTTTTGGGGGTCTAATCCTTTACAATGCATTCCAATACTTCTGTATTGGAATGCATTGGCTGTATGAGTAATATGGTGTGTATTACTCATACAGATTCCGGGGCCTGTGAGATCCAGGGGGCTTGCTCTCACAGGCTCGTCACCGGAAGGCAGCGCAGATGCCTCAGGAAGGCATTGCGCTGCCTTCCATGCCATCGGGTCCCCCGCACAGCCCCATTGGGACCCGATGGCACCGCCCACCGCCACAATAGATAAAAGCCGCAAAGCTGAATTGACCTGCGGTTTGCGGCGATCACCGACATGGGGGGGGGGGTCACGGGACCCCCCGGGCATTTAGCCGAAGTGCCTGCTCAATGAATTGAGCAGGCACCGGTTTCCGATCACCGCCCAATGCGCGGCGGTGATCGGAAATACACAGGGCGTACAGGTACGCCCTGTGTCCTTAACCTCTTCAGGACATAGGGCGTACAGGTACACCCTTATGTCCTGGTACTTAAGGGCACAGGGCGTACATGCACACCCTGTGTATTTCCGATCACTGCCGTGCGGCTGGCTGTGATCGCAACACGGTGCCTGCTCAAATCATTGAGCAGGCACCTGGGGCAAATGCGCAGGGGGGTCCCGTGACCCCCCCATGTCGGCGATCGCAGCAAACCACAGGTCAATTCAGACCTGCGGTTTGCTGCGCTTTCTGCAGTTTCTGATCCCGCGGTCCCTGAACGCGGGGATCAGAA
Organism: Bufo gargarizans; assembly: GCF_014858855.1. Classification (NCBI taxonomy): domain Eukaryota; kingdom Metazoa; phylum Chordata; class Amphibia; order Anura; family Bufonidae; genus Bufo; species Bufo gargarizans. Next base: position 608,517,291 of record NC_058082.1, read on the forward strand.
ACTTTAGTATTCCTAAAATATAAATTTATCTCCCCCCCTGCACCCCTGAGTGATTTTATCTGGGTGGGAGGTGCAGGGGGAGGGGGGGAGGGTTGCGGGCGGTGCAGGAGGCGGGCGGTGAGGCAGGCGGAATCGCGATCCCCCGCCCGCCTTCCTTTGAATAATCATTGGTGGCAAGTGGGTATACCAGGGTGTCAGCACATTGCTGATGCGATGTCAGCCGTTAACCCTTTCCATACCGCGGTGTCACGGACGGTGTACAGGAAACAAGGCAAAGCAACATGTATAAATGACTCGCTGGATCCAAAAGCTAAGGAACCAAGGGAGACCCCTGCAGGAGACCTGGCACTTTCCCTGGCTGCTCAGCCTATGCAAAGATCCTAATGGTGGAGGTTTGCATATCCACGAACCTTGACTATAAAGCCCTGAGCACCCTACAATAGTGAGGGGACACGACCACCGGCTCCCTACACAAGATACGGAGGGAGTCAGGGTCACCTGGGATCCAGCAAACAGAAAATAAACGATAAAGGTACAACACTTAGCTTTGTAGCAGACAGGAGAACAAGGTCAGCATGCACACACACTCCAGGAAGAAGTATAAGCCGCCCAGAAAAGCATTCTGGGGAGGAATTTAAAGGGAAGCAATTAGTCCAACACATGACAGCTGAGAGAGGCTAACGAGAGGAGGAACTGAACAGCACAACACAGAAACTCAAGGAGGAGGTTCTGAAAGTCCTCTGTCAGAGCTTCTCAGCTGTCTGGTTGTGACAGTACCCCTCCCTCTACGAGTGGACTCCGGACACTCAGAACCCACCCTCTCAGGATGGGACCTATGGAAAGCCCTGATGAGATGAGAGGCCTTAATGTCCATCACTGGGACCCACATCCTCTCCTCAGGACCATACCCCTCCCAATGAACAAGGTACTGAAGAGAACCGCGGACAAGACGAGAATCCACAATCCTAGAGACCTGAAATTCAAGATTCCCATCAACCATAATCGGAGGAGGAGGCAAAGGCGAGGGTACAATGAGTTGAACATAAGGTTTCAATAAGGACTTATGAAAAACATTATGGATCTTCCAAGTCTGAGGAAGATCAAGACGGTATGCAACAGGATTGATGACAGACAGGATTTTGTAAGGCCCAATAAACCTAGGACCCAACTTCCAGGAGGGAACCTTCAATTTGATATTCTTGGTAGACAACCACACCAGATCACCAACATTCAGGTCCGGACCAAGCACACGTCTCTTATCTGCCACACGCTTATATCTCTCACTCATGCTCTTTAGATTATCCTGAATCTTTTGCCAAATAGATGACAAAGACGAGGAGAATCTGTCCTCATCAGGTAAACCAGAAGACCCCTCCCCGAGAAAGTCCCAAACTGTGGATGAAACCCATATGCACCAAAAAATGGTGACTTATCAGAGGACTCCTGACGACGGTTATTTAAAGCAAACTCAGCAAGGGACAAAAAAGAACACCAATCCTCTTGATTCTCCGCCACAAAACAGCGCAGATATGTCTCCAGATTCTGATTGACGCGCTCTGTCTGGCCATTCGACTGCGGGTGGAAAGCAGAAGAGAATGACAACCGAACCCCCAAGCGAGAACAGAAAGCCTTCCAGAATCTGGAAACAAACTGCGTGCCCCTATCAGAGACTATGTCTGAAGGAATACCGTGCAATTTGACAATGTGATCAATAAATGCCTGCGCCAGCGTCTTAGCATTGGGCAAACCAGGAAAAGGGATGAAATGCACCATTTTGCTAAAACGGTCCACCACCACCAGAATCACAGTCTTCCCCGAGGAACGAGGCAGGTCCGTTATGAAGTCCATGGACAGATGTGTCCAAGGACGGGAAGGAATGGGTAAGGGAAGGAGAGGACCTGATGGCCGTGAATGAGGGACTTTGGCACGAGCGCAAGTCTCGCAGGCTGCCACAAAACCCTCAACCGACTTACGAAGCGCAGGCCACCAGAATCTCAGAGCGATGAGATCCAGTGTGGCTCTTACCCCCGGGTGCCCAGCAAGGACCGTATCGTGGTGTTCTTTAAAAATCTTGTGTCTTAAAGCGAGAGGCACAAACAACCTCCCAGGAGGACAAAGATCAGGAGCCTCTGACTGGGCTGCCTGCACCTCTGCCTCCAATTCAGGAAAAAGAGCAGAGACCACCACACCTTCAGCCAAAATGGGACCCGGGTCTTCAAAATTCCCGCCTCCCGGAAAACAACGTGACAGGGCATCTGCCTTCACATTCTTAACTCCAGGGCGGAACGTGACAACAAAATTAAACCTAGAAAAGAACAAAGACCATCTGGCCTGTCTCGGGTTCAGACGCTTGGCTGACTCCAAGTAGGCCAGATTTTTATGGTCAGTAAATACGGTAATAGGGTGTCTGGCTCCCTCTAGCCAATGGCGCCATTCCTCAAAAGCCAACTTGATGGCCAACAATTCCCTATCTCCCACATCGTAATTTCTCTCTGCGGAGGAGAGTTTTCTTGAGAAAAAGGCACACGGTCGCCAATTGGCAGGAGAGGAACCCTGAGACAAGACCGCCCCCACACCCACCTCAGAAGCATCAACCTCAACTATGAAGGGTAAAGAAACATCAGGTTGCACCAAGATGGGAGCGGAAGCAAAACTCTCCTTGATATCAGAAAAAGCCTTACGCGCCTCTACTGACCAAGAAGAAAAATCTACCCCCTTTCTGGTCATATCAGTGAGTGGTTTAACAATAGAAGAATAATTCAAAATGAACTTCCTGTAATAATTGGCAAAGCCCAAAAAACGCATCAGCGCCTTCTGATTCTCAGGAAGCTCCCACTCAAGCACAGCGCGGACCTTCTCGGGGTCCATGCGAAAACCAGAAGCGGAGAGAAGAAACCCCAGAAATTGAATTTCTGGAACCGCAAACACACATTTTTCCAGTTTCGCATATAATTTATTCTCCCGCAGGATGAGCAAGACCTGACGTAAATGTTCCTTATGAGTTTTGAAATCGGGAGAAAAAATCAAAATGTCATCCAAATACACCAATACAAATTTTCCCATCAAATGATAAAAAATGCTGTTCACGAAATGCTGAAAAACGGCTGGGGCATTCATCAAACCAAAAGGCATAACCAAATTTTCAAAATGGCCCTCAGGGGTATTGAAGGCCGTCTTCCATTCGTCCCCTTCTCTGACCCTGACCAGGTTGTATGCCCCTCTTAAATCTAATTTGGAAAAGACTTTAGCCCCAACAACCTGGTTAAATAGGTCCGGGATCAGAGGAAGCGGATAAGGGTCACGAATTGTGATATTGTTCAGCTCCCTGAAATCCAGACAAGGTCTTAAAGAACCATCTTTTTTCTTAACAAAGAAAAAAACAGCGGCAACAGGTGACTTCGAGGGTCGTATGTGTCCCTTTCTCAGACTCTCAGAGATATAAGCACGCATAGCGATCCTCTCAGGTTGGGAAAGATTGTATAAACGAGATTTAGGCAGCTTGGCGTCTGGGATGAGATTAATAGGGCAATCGTACTCCCTGTGCGGGGGCAAATCCTGAACTCCACTCTCAGAGAAGACATCCGAAAATTCAGAGAGAAAAGATGGTACAGTCTTAGTAGCAACCTCAGAAACAGATGTCATGAGGCAATTCTCTCTGCAAAAGTCACTCCAACCATTTATTTGCCTCGCTTGCCAATCAATGGTGGGGTTATGCTTAGTGAGCCAGGGCAGCCCCAACACCAGAGGGGTAGGTAAACCGCTAAGGACGAAACATGACACATCCTCAACATGAGCATCACTCACAATTAAACGGATATTGTGAACTATGCCCTTTAATGATTTTTGAGAAAGTGGAGCGGAATCGATAGCAAAAACAGGAATATCCTTTCCCAAAGTGCGCACCTGGAAACCATGAGTTATCGCAAATTGATTATCAATGAGATTGACCGCTGCTCCACTATCCACAAAAATCTCACAAAAAATGTTCTTGCTCTCTAGCGCCACCCTAGCCGGCAGGACAAAACGGGAACTACAAGCAAATGGAAAACCTTCAATTTCCGCCTCAACCCTGCCAATAGTAACAGACGGAACATTTTTAAAAGATTTTTTCCTGTTTGTTTCTTTATTACTCCCAGAAAACTGCCTGAATCTCCTAGAGGGACAAATATTTGCCAAATGATTTATACCTCCACAACAAAAACAAACCCTCCCATGCGAGCTGAATCTTCTATTGTCAGAAGCAATCAACCCCAGCTGCATGGGCTCCTGCTCAGAAGGGGCTGACGGCGACTGAGACCCCTGCGCACAGAATGGGACCGCTGCACTGTCCTGGGACTGAGTATGACAGGAAGGGGACATCTCTCCTCTCTCTCTAAGACGCCTGTCAATACGAACGGCCTGAGACATAGCAGAGTCCAAAGAAATAGGCCTCTCATGAAAGGCAAATGCATCTTTCAATCCCTCTGAAAGACCATGGCAAAATTGACTTCGGAGTGCAGCATCATTCCAACCAGTATCAACTGCCCATCTCCGAAATTCTGAGCAGTATATTTCTGCGGATTGTTTACCCTGGCATAATAGACGTAGTTTAGACTCAGCCAGAGCAATACGATCCGGATCATCATATATCTGACCCAGGGCTAAAAAGAATTCATCCACTGAACGGAGAGGCCGTGCCCCCTCCGGCAGCGAAAAGGCCCAGGACTGAGCGTTACCTCTGAGCAGCGATATAATGATCCCCACCCTCCGTTCCTCATCACCAGAGGAGTGGGGAAGAAGGCGAAAATGGAGTTTGCAAGCCTCTCTAAAACGCACAAAATTCTCACTACCACCGGAGAACGTATCCGGGAGCGAGATCTTAGGCTCAGAACAAACTCCATTAACGCAAGCTGAACCGGTCACTTGAAGCTGAGAAAAAGTCTTACGGAGATCAGCTACCTCCAATGAAAGACCCTGGAAGCGTTCAGCCAAAAGTGAAACCGGATCCATGCTTGAGACGGTTATGGCGGCTTATAATGTCACGGACGGTGTACAGGAAACAAGGCAAAGCAACATGTATAAATGACTCGCTGGATCCAAAAGCTAAGGAACCAAGGGAGACCCCTGCAGGAGACCTGGCACTTTCCCTGGCTGCTCAGCCTATGCAAAGATCCTAATGGTGGAGGTTTGCATATCCACGAACCTTGACTATAAAGCCCTGAGCACCCTACAATAGTGAGGGGACACGACCACCGGCTCCCTACACAAGATACGGAGGGAGTCAGGGTCACCTGGGATCCAGCAAACAGAAAATAAACGATAAAGGTACAACACTTAGCTTTGTAGCAGACAGGAGAACAAGGTCAGCATGCACACACACTCCAGGAAGAAGTATAAGCCGCCCAGAAAAGCATTCTGGGGAGGAATTTAAAGGGAAGCAATTAGTCCGACACATGACAGCTGAGAGAGGCTAACGAGAGGAGGAACTGAACAGCACAACACAGAAACTCAAGGAGGAGGTTCTGAAAGGCCTCTGTCAGAGCTTCTCAGCTGTCTGGTTGTGACACGCGGTCCGTATGGACTGCGGTATGGAAAAGGTTAACAGTAAGAGGGGGCATCCTCCTTCTCCCATCGGGGGGCTGCTGTGCCTTTGCCCCGTCGTTACCCTTCCCCGTCTGCGAAGTTGTGGTAGATGGGGAAGGTTCCCATGGTAACAGGACACCTTCTCAGGCATCCTGCTGTCCATGGTGCTGAACAGATCTGTGCTAAAGGCATAGATCTGTTTAGAAAAAGTGTAAGTAAAATACAGTACAGTACACTATTTAGTGTACTGTACTGTATTATACAGACATCAGACCCACTGGATCTGCAAGAAGCAAGTGGGTCTGGGTAAAAATAGTGAAAAAAAAGTGAAACAAATGTAAAAATCAAAAAACACATTTATCACTGATTAAAAAGTGAAAAAAATAAAATTCCCTACACATGTTGTATATCACCGCGTCCGTAAAGACCTGATCTATAAAATGGTCATGTTCCTTTACCCAAACGGTGAAGAAAGCTATAAAAATAAAAAATAAAAAACTATGATGAAATTGAAATTTTGCTTACCTTACTTCCCAAAAAAGGTAATAAAAGTGATCAAAAAAGTTGTATGTACGCCAAAATAGTACCAATCAAACTGTCACCTCATCCCGCAAAAAATGAGACCCTACCTAAGATAATCGCCCAAAAACTGAAAAAAATATGGAGACACTAAAACTTGATGTCACCAATAGAGTTGAGCGAACACCTGGATGTTCGGGTTCGAGAAGTTCGGCCGAACATCCCGGAAATGTTCGGGTTCGGGATCCGAACCCGATCCGAACTTCGTCCCGAACCCGAACCCCATTGAAGTCAATGGGGACCCGAACTTTTCGGCACTAAAAAGGCTGTAAAACAGCCCAGGAAAGAGCTAGAGGGCTGCAAAAGGCAGCAACATGTAGGTAAATCCCCTGCAAACAAATGTGGATAGGGAAATGAATTAAATTAAAAATTAAATAAATAAAAATTAACCAAAATCAATTGGAGAGAGGTTCCATAGCAGAGAATCTGGCTTCCCGTCACCCACCACTGGAACAGTCCATTCTCAGATATTTAGGCCCCGGCACCCAGGCAGAGGAGAGAGGTCCCGTAACAGAGAATCTGTCTTCATGTCAGCAGAGAATTAGTCTGCATGTCATAGCAGAGAATGAGGCTTCACGTCAGCCACCACTGCAACAGTCCATTGGCATATATTTAGGCCCAGCACCCAGGCAGAGGAGGGAGGTCCCGTAACAGAGAATCTGTCTTCATGTCAGCAGAGAATTAGTCTGCATGTCATAGCAGAGAATGAGGCTTCACGTCAGCCACCACTGCAACAGTCCATTGGCATATATTTAGGCCCAGCACACACACAGGCAGAGGAGAGAGGTCCCGTAACAGAGAATCTGGCTTCATGTCAGCAGAGAATCAGTCTGCATGTCATAGCAGAGAATGAGGCTTCACGTCAGCCACCACTGCAACAGTCCATTGGCATATATTTAGGCCCAGCACACACACAGGCAGAGGAGAGAGGTCCCGTAACAGAGAATCTGGCTTCATGTCAGCAGAGAATCAGTCTGCATGTCATAGCAGAGAATCAGGCTTCACGTCACCCACCACTGCAACAGTCCATTGTCATAAATTTAGGCCCAGCACTAGTGTTGAGCGGTATGTCCCATATTCGAATTCGCGAAATTTTGTGAATATTCGAAAGAATATTCGTAAAATATTCGCGATTATTCAAATTCGTTATTATTTCGCATATGCGATAATTTGAATTTTCGCATCGCATAATACATATGCTATGCAAAATTCACATGTGCGCTAATGAAATCGCCTTACGAAGATTCGCAACTCAATTCAATCACTAATGTATGAATGCAATGCCCTTTGCCTCTGTTCTGGGACAAGTGTAGATATTCGCATGTGCGCTAATAAAATCGCCTTACGAAGATTCGCACCTCAATCACTTTCTAGGGAATGTGAGACTTTTGGGAATCAATCGAGATACAGTGGGGGGTGATGACAGTAGTTGACAGAGTACAGATCAATGTAATCTGTAAGGTGGAAAGTAAAATAAAAAATACGAATATTCGTAAATCGAATTTTACGAAGTTCTACGTATTCGCGAATATGGTGCTATACTATATGAATGCACAGGCCTTTGCCTCTCTGTTCTGGGGACAAGTGTAGATATTTGCATTTGCGTTAATAAAATCGCCTTACGAAGATTCGCAGCTCAATTCAATCACTAATGTATGAATGCAAAGCCCTTTGCCTCTGTTCTGGGACAAGTGTAGATATTCGCATGTGCGCTAATAAAATCGCCTTACGAAGATTCGCAACTCAATTCACTAATGTATGAATGCAAAGCCCTTTGCCTCTGTTCTGGGACGTGCCGATATTCGCATGTGCGCTAATAAAATCGCCTTACGAAGATTCGCGCCTCAATCACTTTCTAGGCAATGTGAGTAAGATCTGAGCTGTTGGACCTTTGGGAAACAATCAATTATATGTGTACTGTAATTTTGTGGGGGGGGGGGGGAAAAACAAAAAACGAATATTCGTTTTTACGAATATATAGCACTATATTCGAAATATTTGCGAAATCGCGAAGTTGCGATATTCGCGAAAAAAATTTGCTTTTCGAATATTCGCGCTCAACACTACCCAGCACCCAGGCAGAGGAGAGAGGTCCCGTAACAGAGAATCTGGCTTCATGTCAGCAGAGAATCAGTCTGCATGTCATAGCAGAGAATGAGGCTTCACGTCAGCCACCACTGCAACAGTCCATTGGCATATATTTAGGCCCAGCACCCAGGCAGAGGAGGGAGGTCCCGTAACAGAGAATCTGTCTTCATGTCAGCAGAGAATTAGTCTGCATGTCATAGCAGAGAATGAGGCTTCACGTCAGCCACCACTGCAACAGTCCATTGGCATATATTTAGGCCCAGCACACACACAGGCAGAGGAGAGAGGTCCCGTAACAGAGGATCTGGCTTCATGACAGCAGAGAATTAGTCTGCATGTCATAGCAGAGAATCAGGCTTCACGTCAGCCACCACTGCAACAGTCCATTGTCATAAATTTAGGCCCAGCACCCAGGCAGAGGAGAGAGGTCCCGTAACAGAGAATCTGGCTTCATGTCAGCAGAGAATCAGTCTTCATATCATAGCAGATATTCAGGCTTCACGTCACCCACCACTGTAAGAGTCAATTTTCATAAATTTAGGCCCAGAACCCAGGCAGAGGAGAAAGGTCCCGTAACAGACAATCTGGCTTCATGTCAGCAGAGAATCAGTCTTCATATCATAGCAGAGAATCAGGCTTCACGTCACCCACCACTGTAAGAGTCAATTTTCATAAATTTAGGCCCAGAACCCAGGCAGAGGAGAAAGGTCCCGTAACAGACAATCTGGCTTCATGTCAGCAGAGAATCAGTCTTCATATCATAGCAGAGAATCAGGCTTCACGTCACCCACCACTGCAACAGTCCATTGGCATATATTTAGGCCTAGCACACAGGCAGAGCAGAGAGGTCCCGTAACAGACAATCTGGCTTCATGACAGCAGAGAATCAGTCTGCATGTCATAGCAGAGAATCAGCCTTCACGTCAGCCACCACTGCAACAGTCCATTGGCATATATTTAGGCCCAGCACACACACAGGCAGAGGAGAGAGGTCCCGTAACAGAGAATCTGGCTTCATGTCAGCAGAGAATCAGTCTGCATGTCATAGCAGAGAATGAGGCTTCACGTCAGCCACCACTGCAACAGTCCATTGGCATATATTTAGGCCCAGCACACACACAGGCAGAGGAGAGAGGTCCCGTAACAGAGAATCTGGCTTCATGTCAGCAGAGAATCAGTCTGCATGTCATAGCAGAGAATCAGGCTTCACGTCACCCACCACTGCAACAGTCCATTGTCATAAATTTAGGCCCAGCACTAGTGTTGAGCGGTATGTCCCATATTCGAATTCGCGAAATTTTGTGAATATTCGAAAGAATATTCGTAAAATATTCGCGATTATTCAAATTCGTTATTATTTCGCATATGCGATAATTTGAATTTTCGCATCGCATAATACATATGCTATGCAAAATTCACATGTGCGCTAATGAAATCGCCTTACGAAGATTCGCAACTCAATTCAATCACTAATGTATGAATGCAATGCCCTTTGCCTCTGTTCTGGGACAAGTGTAGATATTCGCATGTGCGCTAATAAAATCGCCTTACGAAGATTCGCACCTCAATCACTTTCTAGGGAATGTGAGACTTTTGGGAATCAATCGAGATACAGTGGGGGGTGATGACAGTAGTTGACAGAGTACAGATCAATGTAATCTGTAAGGTGGAAAGTAAAATAAAAAATACGAATATTCGTAAATCGAATTTTACGAAGTTCTACGTATTCGCGAATATGGTGCTATACTATATGAATGCACAGGCCTTTGCCTCTCTGTTCTGGGGACAAGTGTAGATATTTGCATTTGCGTTAATAAAATCGCCTTACGAAGATTCGCAGCTCAATTCAATCACTAATGTATGAATGCAAAGCCCTTTGCCTCTGTTCTGGGACAAGTGTAGATATTCGCATGTGCGCTAATAAAATCGCCTTACGAAGATTCGCAACTCAATTCACTAATGTATGAATGCAAAGCCCTTTGCCTCTGTTCTGGGACGTGCCGATATTCGCATGTGCGCTAATAAAATCGCCTTACGAAGATTCGCGCCTCAATCACTTTCTAGGCAATGTGAGTAAGATCTGAGCTGTTGGACCTTTGGGAAACAATCAATTATATGTGTACTGTAATTTTGTGGGGGGGGGGGGAAAAACAAAAAACGAATATTCGTTTTTACGAATATATAGCACTATATTCGAAATATTTGCGAAATCGCGAAGTTGCGATATTCGCGAAAAAAATTTGCTTTTCGAATATTCGCGCTCAACACTACCCAGCACCCAGGCAGAGGAGAGAGGTCCCGTAACAGAGAATCTGGCTTCATGTCAGCAGAGAATCAGTCTGCATGTCATAGCAGAGAATGAGGCTTCACGTCAGCCACCACTGCAACAGTCCATTGGCATATATTTAGGCCCAGCACCCAGGCAGAGGAGGGAGGTCCCGTAACAGAGAATCTGTCTTCATGTCAGCAGAGAATTAGTCTGCATGTCATAGCAGAGAATGAGGCTTCACGTCAGCCACCACTGCAACAGTCCATTGGCATATATTTAGGCCCAGCACACACACAGGCAGAGGAGAGAGGTCCCGTAACAGAGGATCTGGCTTCATGACAGCAGAGAATTAGTCTGCATGTCATAGCAGAGAATCAGGCTTCACGTCAGCCACCACTGCAACAGTCCATTGTCATAAATTTAGGCCCAGCACCCAGGCAGAGGAGAGAGGTCCCGTAACAGAGAATCTGGCTTCATGTCAGCAGAGAATCAGTCTTCATATCATAGCAGATATTCAGGCTTCACGTCACCCACCACTGTAAGAGTCAATTTTCATAAATTTAGGCCCAGAACCCAGGCAGAGGAGAAAGGTCCCGTAACAGACAATCTGGCTTCATGTCAGCAGAGAATCAGTCTTCATATCATAGCAGAGAATCAGGCTTCACGTCACCCACCACTGTAAGAGTCAATTTTCATAAATTTAGGCCCAGAACCCAGGCAGAGGAGAAAGGTCCCGTAACAGACAATCTGGCTTCATGTCAGCAGAGAATCAGTCTTCATATCATAGCAGAGAATCAGGCTTCACGTCACCCACCACTGCAACAGTCCATTGGCATATATTTAGGCCTAGCACACAGGCAGAGCAGAGAGGTCCCGTAACAGACAATCTGGCTTCATGACAGCAGAGAATCAGTCTGCATGTCATAGCAGAGAATCAGCCTTCACGTCAGCCACCACTGCAACAGTCCATTGTCATAAATTTAGGCCCAGCACCCAGGCAGAGGAGAGAGGTCCCGTAACAGAGAATCTGGCTTCATGTCAGCAGAGAATCAGTCTTCATATCATAGCAGAGAATCAGGCTTCACGTCACCCACCACTGTAAGAGTCAATTTTCATAAATTTGAGGCCTAGTATTTAGGCGCTGGGTGACAGGTATGGGTTTAGTGACAGAATTAGACTTGGAAATACACAGTAGCGGGTGTGTGTGAAGTTATTCTGAATGACCCTATGTGCACCTTCAATATGATCTACCCTTTTAGGGATAGATTTCAAATAGCTCTGATATAGCAGAAACCACTAAATTATGAAATTGCTAAATTGGGAATTGTATTTCAACCCAGAAGAAAAAATGTGCTTTGACGGACACTAAATAACTTTCCCAGCTACAACAGGACAGCGGTAACGAGAGATTTAGCAGGATATAAATTTGAGGCCTAGTATTTAGGCGCTGGGTGACAGGTATGGGTTTAGTGACAGAATTAGACTTGAAAATACACAGTAGCGGGTGTGTGTGAAGTTATTCTGAATGACCCAATGTGCACCTTGAATATTATATACCCTTTTAGGGATAGATTTCAAATAGCTCTGATATAGCAGAAACCACTAAATTATGAAATTGCTAAATTGGGAATTGTACTTCAACCCAGAACAAAAAATGTGCTTTGACGGACACTAAATAACTTTCCCAGCTACAACAGGACAGCGGTAACGAGAGATTTAGCAGGATATAAATTTGAGGCCTAGTATTTAGGCGCTGGGTGACAGGTATGGGTTTAGTGACAGAATTAGACTTGAAAATACACAGTAGCGGGTGTGTGTGAAGTTATTCTGAATGACCCAATGTGCACCTTGAATATTATATACCCTTTTAGGGATAGATTTCAAATAGCTCTGATATAGCAGAAACCACTAAATTATGAAATTGCTAAATTGGGAATTGTACTTCAACCCAGAACAAAAAATGTGCTTTGACGGACACTAAATAACTTTCCCAGCTACAACAGGACAGCGGTAACGAGAGATTTAGCAGGATATAAATTTGAGGCCTAGTATTTAGGCGCTGGGTGACAGGTATGGGTTTAGTGACAGAATTAGACTTGAAAATACACAGTAGCGGGTGTGTGTGAAGTTATTCTGAATGACCCAATGTGCACCTTGAATATTATATACCCTTTTAGGGATAGATTTCAAATAGCTCTGATATAGCAGAAACCACTAAATTATGAAATTGCTAAATTGGGAATTGTACTTCAACCCAGAACAAAAAATGTGCTTTGACGGACACTAAATAACTTTCCCAGCTACAACAGGACAGCGGTAACGAGAGATTTAGCGGGATATAAATTTGAGGCCTAGTATTTAGGCGCTGGGTGACCGGTATGGATTTAGTGACAGAATTAGACTGGGATATGGCCAAAAAATAACCACACTATTGCTGGTTAAATGCACTTGGTGACGGGCGCAGCTTGCCCCTGATGTAGTATATGGCCAAAAAATGAACAGACTATTGCTGGTTAAATGCACTTGGTGTCACAGCTTGACCAACCACACTACTGAGGGTTAAATGCACTTGGTGACGGGCGCAGCTTGCCCCTGATGTAGTATATGGCCAAAAAATAAACAGACTATTGCTGGTTAAATGCACTTGGTGTGACAGCTTCACCCTGATGTAGGCTTTAGCCAGAAAACAACCACACCATTGAGGGTTAAATGCACTTGGTGACAGGCGCAGCTTGCCCCTGATTTTGTATATGGCCAAAAAATGAACAGACTATTGCTGGTTAAATGCACTTGGTGTGACAGCTTCACCCTGATGTAGGCTTTAGCCAAAAAACAACCACACCATTGAGGGTTAAATGCACTTGGTGACAGGCGCAGCTTGCCCCTGATTTTGTATATGGCCAAAAAATGAACAGACTATTGCTGGTTAAATGCACTTGGTGTGACAGCTTCACCCTGATGTAGGCTTTAGCCAAAAAACAACCACACCATTGAGGGTTAAATGCACTTGGTGACAGGCGCAGCTTGCCCCTGATTTTGTATATGGCCAAAAAATGAACAGACTATTGCTGGTTAAATGCACTTGGTGTGACAGCTTCACCCTGATGTAGGCTTTAGCCAAAAAACAACCACACCATTGAGGGTTAAATGCACTTGGTGACAGGCGCAGCTTGCCCCTGATTTTGTATATGGCCAAAAAATGAACAGACTATTGCTGGTTAAATGCACTTGGTGTGACAGCTTCACCCTGATGTAGGCTTTAGCCAAAAAACAACCACACCATTGAGGGTTAAATGCACTTGGTCGCAGCTTGTGCTGGCGCACCACAAGACACAAAATGGCCGCCGATCACCCCAGAAAAATGTGACTGACAAACGGTCTGGGCAGCCTAAAAACAGTGAGCAATTGAGGATCAGCAGCTCAATGATCCACAGCTGCAGATCGATCAGTTAATCAAGTCCTTTGGAGGAGTTAATCTGCCTAATCTCGCCCTACTGTCGCAGCCGCAACCTCTCCCTACGCTAATCAGAGCAGAGTGACGGGCGGCGCTATGTGACTCCAGCTTAAATAGAGGCTGGGTCACATGGTGCTCTGGCCAATCACAGCCATGCCAATAGTAGGCATGGCTGTGATGGCCTCTTGGGGCAAGTAGTATGACGCTTGTTGATTGGCTGCTTTGCAGCCTTTCAAAAAGCGCCAAGAAAGCGTCACAAAAGCGCCAAGAAAGCGACGAACACCGAACCCGAACCCGGACTTTTACGAAAATGTCCGGGTTCGGGTCCGTGTCACGGACACCCCAAAATTCGGTACGAACCCGAACTATACAGTTCGAGTTCGCTCATCCCTAGTCACCAACAGACATCTGAGAAGCTCTGACAGACGTCCTTCAGAACCTCCTCCTTGAGGTTCCTTTTGTTTTGCTTTCATTTTCTCATCTCGTTAGCCTCTCTCAGCTGTCATGTAGTTGCACTGATTGCATCCCTTTAAATCCCTCCTCATACTGCATCACTTTGCGGTTTATATTCCTTCCTGGAGTGTGTGCATGCTGATCCTACTTCTGAGTCTTCCACAGATAAGTTTGGTTCGTTCATTTGTGTTTTCCTGTTTGCTGGATCCCAGGTGACCCTGACTCCCTCCGTATCCAGTGTAGGGAGCCGGTGGTCGTGTCCCCTCACTATTATAGGGTGTTCAGGTGTTATACAGTCGAGGTACGAGGATATGCGATCATCTACCATTGGGATTTTCGCATAGGCTGAGCAGTTAGGGAGAGAGCCAGGTCTGATGCAGGGCTCTCCCTTTTGTTCCTTAGTTTTGGATCCAGTCAGTCGGATCTTCATTTTGTGTCTTCTAGTTTCCTGTACACCTTCCGTGACATTATAAACCGCCAAAACTGTCTCAAGCATGGATCCGGTTTCACTTTTGACTGAACGCATGCAGGGTCTTTCATTGGAGGTAGCAGATCTCCGTAAGACTCTTTCTCAGTTTCAAGTGACCGGTTCAGCTTGCGTTCATGGAGTTTGTTCTGAGCCTAAGATCTCGCTCCCGGATACGTTCTCCGGGGGTAGTGAGAATTTTGTTTGTTTAAAAACCTCCATTTTTGCCTACTTCCCCATTCCTCTAGTGATGAGGAATGGAGGGTGGGGATCATCATCTCGCTGCTCAGGGATAACGCTCAGTCCTGGGCCTTTTCGCTGACGGTGGGCCCCTCCGTTCAGTGGATGAATTCTTTTTAGCCCTGGGTCAGATATATGATGATCCGGATCGTATTGCTCTGGCTGAGTCTAGACTACGTCTTTTATGTCAGGGTAAACAATCCGCAGAGATATACTGCTCAGAATTTCGGAGATGGGCAGCTGATACCGAAGTCAATTTTGCCATGGTCTTTCAGAGGGATTGAAAGATGCATTTGCCTTTCATGAGAGACCTACCTCCTTGGACTCTGCCATGTCTCGGGCCGTTCGTATTGACAGGCGTCTTAGAGAGAGAGGAGAGATCACTCCTTCCTGTCATACTCAGTCCAAGGACAGTGCGGCGGTATCATTCAGTGCACAGGGGTCTCAGTCGCTCTCAATCCCTTCTGAGCAGGGGCCCATGCAGCTGGGTTTGCTTGCCTCTGACATCAGAGGATTCAGCTCTCATGGTTTCTGTTGTGGAGTTATAAATCATTTGGCAAATGTTTGTCCCTCTAGGAGATTCAGGCAGTTTTTTGAGAGTAATAAAGAAACAAAAAGAAAAAAATCCTCTAAAAAGTTCCATCTGTTACTATTGGCAAGGTTGATGCGGAAATTGAAGGTTTTCTGTTTGCTTGTAGTTCCAGTTTTGTCCTACCTGCCAGGGTTGCGCTAGAAAGCAAGAACATTTTTTGTGAGATTTTTGTAGATAGTGGAGCAGCTGTCAATCTCATTGATAGTCAATTTGCTATAACTCATGGTTTCCAGGTATGCACTTTGGGAAAGGACATACCTGTTTTTGCTATTGATTCCATTCCACCTTCTCAGAAATCGTTAAAGGGCATAGTTCACAATATCAGTTTGATTGTGAGTGATACTCATGTTGAGGATGTGTCATGTTTCGTGCTAAGCGGGTTGCCTACTCCTCTAGTGTTGGGGTTACCCTGGCTCACTAAACATAACCCCACCATTGATTGGCAAGCGAGACAAATAAATGGTTGGAGTGACTTTTGCAGAGAGAATTGCCTCACGACATCTGTTTCTGAGGTTTCTACTAAGACTGTACCATCTTTTCTCTCTGAATTTCGGATGTGTTCTCTGAGAGTGGTGTTCAGGACTTGCCCCCGCACAGGGAGTACGATTGCCCTATTAATCTCACCCCAGGCGCCAAGCTGCCTAAATCTCGTTTATATAATCTCTTCCAACCTGAAAGGGTGGCTATGCGTGCTTATATCTCTGAGAGTCTGAGAAAGGGACACATACGACCCTCGAAGTCACCTGTTGCCGCTGGTTTTTTCTTTGTTAAGAAAAAAGATGGTTCTTTAAGACCATGTCTGGATTTCAGGGAGCTGAACAGTATCACAATTCGTGACCCTTATCCGCTTCCTCTGACCCTGGACCTGTTTAACCTCTGATTTCCAAGTTGGATCTAAGAGGGGCATACAACCTGGTCAGGGTCAGAGAAGGAGACGAATGGAAGACGGCCTTCAATACCCCTGAGGGCCATTTTGAGAATTTAGTTTTGCCTTTTGGTTTGATGAATGCTCCAGCCGTCTTTCAGCATTTTGTGAACAGCATTTTTTATCATTTAATGGGGAAATTTGTATTAGTGTATCTAGATGACATTTTGATTTTTTCTCCTGATTTCAAAACTCATAAGGAACACTTACGTCAGGTCTTGCTCATCCTGCGGAAGAATAAATTGTACGCTAAACTGGAAAAATGTGTGTTTGCGGTTCCAGAAATTCAATTTCTGGGGTTTCTTCTCTCCGCTGCTGGTTTTCGCATGGACCCCGAGAAGGTCCGCGCTGTGCTTGAGTGGGAGCTTCCTGAGAATCAGAAGGCGCTGATGCATTTTTTGGGTTTTGCCAATTATTACAGGAAGTTTATTTTGAATTATTCCTCTGTTGTTAAACCACTCACTGGTATGACTAGAAAGGGGGTAGATTTTTCCTCCTGGTCGGTAGAGGCGCGTATGGCCTTTTCTAATATCAAGGAGAGTTTTGCTTCCGCTCCCATCTTGGTACAACCTGATATTTCTCTACCCTTCATAGTTGAGGTTGATGCTTCTGAGGTGGGTGTGGGTGCGGTCTTGTCTCAGGGTCCCTCTCCTGCCAAATGGTGAACGTGTGCCTTTTTCTCGAAGAAACTCTCCTCCGCAGAGAGAAATTACGATGTGGGAGATAGGGAGTTGTTGGCCATCAAGTTGGTTTTTGAGGAATGGCGCCATTGGCTAGAGGGAGCCAGATACCCTATTACCGTGTTTACTGACCATAAGAATCTGACCTACCTGGAGTCAGCCAAGCGTCTGAACCCGAGACAGGCCAGATGGTCTTTGTTCTTTTCAAGGTTTAATTTTGTTGTCACGTTCCGCCCTGGGGTTAAGAATGTGAAGGCGGATGCCCTGTCACGTTGTTTTCCGGGAGGTGGGAATTTTGAAGACCCGGGTCCCATTTTGGCTGAAGGTGTGGTGGTCTCTGCTCTTTATCCTGTATTGGAGGCAGAGGTTCAGGTAGCCCAGTCAGAGGCTCCTGATCTTTGTCCTCCTGGGAGGTTGTTTGTGCCTCTCGCTGTCCTTGCTGGGCACCCGGGGGCAAGAGCCACAGTGGATCTCATCTCTCGGAGATTCTGGTGGCCGGCGCTTCGTAAGTCGGTTGAGGGTTTTGTGGCAGCCTGCGAGATTTGCGCTTGTACCAAAGTCCCTCATTCACGGCCATCAGGTCCTCTCCTTCCCTTACCCATTCCTTCCCGTCCTTGGACACATCTGTCCATGGACTTCATTACGGACCTGCCTCGTTCCTCGGGGAAGACTGTGATTCTGGTGGTGTTGGACGGTTTTAGCAAAATGGTGCATTTCATTCCTTTTCCTGGTTTGCCCAATGCTAAGACGCTGGCGCAGGCATTTATTGATCACACTGTCAAATTGCATGGTATTCCTTCAGACATAGTCTGGAAGGCTTTCTGTTCTCGCTTGGGGGTTCGGTTGTCATTCTCTTCTGCTTTCCACCTGCAGTCGAATGGTCAGACAGAGCGCGTCAATCAGAATCTGGAGACATATCTGCGTTGTTTTGTGGCGGAGAATCAGGAGGATTGGTGTTCTTTTTTGTCCCTTGCTGAGTTTGCTTAAAATAACCGTCGTCAGGAGTCCTCTGATAAGTCACCATTTTTTGGTGCATATGGGTTTCATCCGCAGTTTGGGACTTTCTCTGGAGAGGGGTCTTCTGGTTTACCTGATGAGGACAGATTCTCCTCGTCTTTGTCATCTATTTGGCGAAAGATTCAGGATAATCTAAAGAGCATGAGTGAGAGATATAAGCGTGTGGTGGATAAGAGACGTGTGCCTGGTCTGGACCTGAATGTTGGTGATCTGGTGTGGTTGTCTACTAAGAATATCAAATTGAAGGTTCCCTCCTTGAAGTTGGGTCCTAAGTTTATTGGGCCTTACAAAATCTTGTCCGTCATCAATCCTGTTGCCTACCGTCTTGATCTTCCTCAGACTTGGAAGATCCATAATGTTTTTCATAAGTCCTTATTAAAACCTTATGTCCAACCCATTGTACCCTCGTCTTTGCCTCCTCCTCCGATTGTGGTTGATGGTAATCTTGAGTTTCAGGTCTCTAGGATTGTGGATTCTCGTGTTGTCCGCGGTTCTCTCCAGTACCACGTTCATTGGGAGGGTTATGGTCCTGAGGAGAGGATGTGGGTCAAGTGACGGACATTAAGGCCACTCGTCTCATCAGGGCTTTCCATAGGTCCCATCCTGAGAAGGTGGGCTCTGAGTGTCCGGAGTCCACTCGTAGAAGGAGGGGTACTGTCACCAACAGACATCTGAGAAGCTCTGACAGACGTCCTTCAGAACCTCCTCTTTGAGGTTCCTTTTGTTTTGCTTTCATTTTTTCATCTCGTTAGCCTCTCTCAGCTGTCATGTAGTTGCACTGATTGCATCCCTTTAAATCCCTCCTCATACTGCATCACTTTGCGGTTTATATTCCTTCCTGGAGTGTGTGCATGCTGATCCTACTTCTGAGTCTTCTACAGATAAGTTTGGTTCGTTCATTTGTGTTTTCCTGTTTGCTGGATCCCAGGTGACCCTGACTCCCTCCGTATCAAGTGTAGGGAGCCGGTGGTCGTGTCCCCTCACTATTATAGGGTGTTCAGGTGTTATACAGTCGAGGTACGAGGATATGCGATCATCTACCATTGGGATGATCCAGGTCTGATGCAGGGCTCTCCCTTTTGTTCCTTAGTTTTGGATCCAGTCAGTCGGATCTTCATTTTGTGTCTTCTAGTTTCCTGTACACCTTCCGTGACACTTGATTTTTTTTGTTTCAAAAATGAAATAATTGTGTAACACTTACATAAATAAAAAAAGTAAACATATTAGTTATCTCCACGTCCGTAAAAAACTGCTCTATAAAAATATCACATGACCTAACCCCTCAGGTGAATACCGTAAAAAAAAAAAAACGGTGTAAAAAAGCATTTTTTGTCACCTTACTTCACAAAAAGTGTAATAGCAAGCTATTAAAAAGTCATACGCACCCCAAAATAGTGCCAATCAAACCGTCATCTCATCCCGCAAAAATCATACCCTACCGAAGATAATTGACCAAAAACTGAAAAATTTTTGAGATACTAAAACTTGATTTTTTTTGTTTCAAAAATGAAATCATTGTGTAAAACTTACATAAATAAAAAAGTTGTATACATATTAGGTATCGCCGCGTCCGTGACAACCTGCTCTATAAAAATATTACATGATCTAACCTGTCAGATGAATGTTGAAAATAACAAAAAATAAAAAGGGTGCCAAAACAGCTATTTCTTGTTACCTTGCCTCACAAAAAGTGTAATATAGAGCAACCAAAAATCATATGTACCCTAAACTAGTACCAACAATACTGCCACCCTATCCCGTAGTTTCTAAAATGGGGTAAATTTTTTGGAGTTTCTACTCTAGGGGTGCATCAGGGGGGCTTCAAATGGGACATTGTGTAAAAAAAAAGCGGTCCAGCAAAATCTGCCTTCCAAAACCGTATGGCATTCCTTTCCTTCTGCAGCCTGTTGTGTGCCCGTACAGCGGTTTACGACCACATATGGGGTGTTTCTGTAAACTACATAATCAGAGCCATAAATATTGAGTTTTGTTTGGCTGTTAACCCTTGTATTGTAACTGGAAAAAAAATATTAAAATGGAAAATCTGCTAAAAAAGTGAAAATTTTAAAAATTGTATCTCTATTTTTCATTAAATCTTGTGGAACACCTAAAGGGTTAACAAAGTTTGTAAAATCAGTTTTGAATACCTTGAGGGGTATAGTTTCTTAGATGGGGTCACCTTATGGAGTTTCTACTCTAGGGGTGCATTAGGGTGGCTTCAAATGGGACATGTGTCAAACAAAACTGTCCAGCAAAATCTGCCTTCCAAAACCATACGGTGCACCTTTCCCTCTACGCCCTACTGTGTGCCCGTACAGTAGTTTACGGCCACATTTGGGGTGTTTCTGCAAACTAGAGAATCAGGGCAATAAATATAGCATTTTATTTGGCTGTTAACCCTTGATTTGTTACTGGGAAAAAAATGGATTAAAATGGAAAATTTGCCCAAAAATAGAAATTCTCAAATTTCATCTCCATTTGCCAATAACTCTTGTGCAACACGAAAAGGGTTAACAAAGTTTGTAAAATCAGTTTTGAATACCTTGAGGGGTGTAGTTTCTTAGGTGGGTCACTTTTATGGAGTTTATACTCTAGGGGTGCATCAGGGGGGCTTCAAATGGGAGATGGTATCAAAAATAACAGTCCAGCAAAATCTGCCTTCCAAAAACCAAACGGCGCACCTTTCACTCTACGCCCCGCTGTGTGGCCGTACAGTAGTTTACGGCCACATATGGGGTGTTTCTGTAAACGGCAGGGTCAGAGCAATAAAGATACAGTCTTGTTTGGCTGTTAATTCTTGCTTTGTTAGTGGAAAAAAATGGGTTAAAATGGAAAATTAGGCAAAAAAAGGAAATTCTCAAATTTCATCCCCATTTGCCAATAAATCTTGTGCAACACCTAAAGGGTTAACGAAGTTTGTAAAATCAGTTTTGAATACCTTGAGGGGTGTAGTTTATAGAATGGGGTCATTTTTGGGTGGTTTCTATTATGTAAGCCTTGCAAAGTCACTTCAAACCTGTAGTGGTCCTCAAAAATTGGGTTTTTGTAAATTTCTGAAAAATTTCAAGATTTGCTTCTAAACTTCTAAGCCTTGTAACATCCCCAACAAATTTAATATCATTCCCAAAATAATTCAAACATAAAGTAGACATATGGGAAAATGTAAAGTCATCACAATTTTTGGGGGTTTTACTATGTATTACAGAAGTAGAGAAACTGAAACTTTGAAATGCGCAAATTTTTTCAAATCTTTGGTAAATTTGGTATTTTTTATGCAAAAAATAAACTTTTTTGACCAAATTTTAGCAGTGTCATGAAGTACAATATGTGACGAAAAAACTATCTCAGAACGTCCTGGGTAAGTCAAAGCTTTTTAAAGTTATCAGCACTTAAAGTGACGCTGGTCAGATTTGCAAAAAATGACCTGGTCCTAAGGTGAAATAGGGCTGTGTCAGATTTGCAAAAAATGACCTGGTCCTAAGGTGAAATAGGGCTGTGTCCTTAAGGGGTTAAGTACCAGGACATAAGGGCGTACCTGTATGCCCTATGTCCTGAAGAGGTTAATCTACATTAAAACCATTAACCAAACAAAAAAATAATATTAAACTCTATAGAACTATCACTAACTAACAAACAAAATAAAATTATACTGTACTGAAATATCACTAACTAATAAACTATATAATCATCATAAATATCACTAACGTATTAATATTTAAATCGTCAATGTGTATAAATACTTTAGATAAAAAAATAAAAAAAGGTAAAAAATAGACAAACAGACATATTTTGTACCACCATGTACATATCGACCGTCTCTATAAAAATATCCTATGATCTAACCCCTCAGGTGAACAATGTAAAAATTAAAAAAATACTAATTTAGTCACCTAACATCACGGGGCGCCAAAGGCGCACTCGGTCTTCCATCAGCCGCAGACCTGCTGCTTATCTTCGGGAGCGAGGATCTGTGTTTGGCCTTGTTCCCAGGGCGGCTTTGCTAGCTGGGAGGCTCCCTGCTCCTAGGTCTGCCTTGAGCGCCGAGCTGATCACTCTGTACTCGATTTGTCTGTCTGTTGGTCATGTGATGCTGGCCACGTCACATGACCCTCACTCTCCACTATAAATACAGGCAGCCTGCTGGCCACAGGTTGCCTGTTAATTTTAGGTATCTGGTATCTCTCCTGGTATCCTGACCCCGGCTTCCACCTGACAATTCTTTGCGGACTCCTGTTATACTTCGTTTCTCTTCTGGTATTTTACCTCGGCTTTTCCTGACTATTCTCTGCTCATTCCTTAGTACTGCGTAGCTCTCTAGGTATTGACCCGGTCTGTTCACGTTCCGTTCTTTGTCTTGTCTGTCTTCCCAGCACGTATCCTAAGTTTGGGACTGCCGTCTAGTTGTCCCCTGTCATTAGGACTTGCGAGGCAAGTAGACAGGGCCAGGGGTGAGGGTGGAGCGCAGTGGTCACTATCCTCCCCCTGTGTGTAGTGTACGTTACCGTCACAAATAAAAGTGCAACACCAAGCTATCAAAAAATGCATATGCCCCCTAAAATATTAACAATCGTTCATTTCATTCAGCCAAAAATGAGACCCTAACATTAGACAATCGCCAAAAAATAACAATAATATGGCTCTCAAACTTTGGAGACACTAAAACATGAATTCTTTTTGGTTCAACAATGCTTTTATTGTGTAAAACAGAAATAACAAAAATAATAAGGAAACATATTCGGTCTTGCCACATCTGTAACAACCAGCTGTATAAAAATATCATACCAACTAACCGCTCTGGTGGACACCTTTCAAAACAACAATTTAAAACTCTCCAAAAAGGAATTTTGTTGGACAACTTTTATCACAAAAAGGTGTAATAGCAAACTATCATAAAGTCAGATGCACCACAAAATAAAGGTTTAATAATTGCAAATAATGTTCATATTTTTTTTCCAAACAGTAATGAAGACATTGAAGTTTTATAAATTGTTTATACAGTTATAACGTGTATTTAGTTTTTTGTAATATTGCTCTGTTTTAGTGTAATAGCTCGGCCTAAATCTGCCAGAACTGACAGCAGCCGGTAAATACATGTCAAATAAATATAGGGTCCATTCACACGTCTGTAAAATGGGTCTGCATCCGTTCCACAATTTAGCGGAACGTTTACCGACCCATTGATTTTCAATTCCAGTCAGAAAAATTAGGCATTCACAGGATAAATAAGTGTCGGCCAGTACAGGCCTCAAAAATTAGCCAACAGGCGTTCACCTGACAGCAAAGAACTTTGTATTCTGTGGCTGGTGGTACATTAGGCATTTATTGATGCGCCCATCACTCTGGAACAGGGTAAATCTGGACTCATCAGACCACATGACCTTCTTCCATTGCTCCAGAGTCCAATCTTTATGCTCCCTAGCAAATTGAAGCCTTTTTTTCTGTTTTGCCTCACTGATTAGTGGCTACACAGCTGTTCAGTCCCAATCCCTTGAATTACCTTTGCATTGTGAATGTGGAAATGCTCTTACTTTCACTATTAAACATAGCCCTGATTTCTACAGTTGTTTTTCTTCGATTTGATTTCACCAAACATTTAAGTGATCGCCGATCACGATCATTCAGGATTTTTTTCCCGCCACATTTCTTCCTCAAATATGATGGGTCCCCACTATCCTTCCAGTTTTTAATAATGCGTTGGATAGTTCTTAACTCAATTTTTGTAGTTTCTGCAATCTCCTTAGATGTTTTCTCTGCTTGATGCAGCCAATGATTTGACCCTTCTCAAACAGACTAACATCTTTTCCACGACCACGAGATGTGTCTTTCGACATGGTTGTTTAAGAAATGAGAAGCAACTGATTGCACCAGTTGGGGTTAAATAACTTGTTGCCAGCTGAAAGATTATCGCCCATGCAGTAATTATCCAATAGGAGGCTCATAACTATTTGCTTAGTTAAATCATACCTTCCAACCGTCCTGGATCCGGCGGGACAGTCCCGGATTTCAGTGGTTGTCCCGCTGTGACGGTATGGGGAGGTATGTCCTGTTCTGTGGCAGCAGTCCCTGCTTCCACAGGAAGCTGAGACAGTTGCCTGTAATGATGAAGCAGAGAGCCGTCCGTTGGTTCCCTGCTCCATCATACCTTCCCCACACTGGCCTTCCTCACTGCTGGTCTGGGCAGGGGGTGGGGCTGGCCTGGAGCTCCGTGTATTCTGCTGCTGTTGCTAGGTAATAAGGTGAGTATGTGGAGTTTATTTATTTTTTACTGTTTGTGAGGGGTGCCCTGGGAATATTACTGTGATGGCGCACAACTGAGGCATATTACTGTGAGGGGGAACAACTGGGCATATTACTGTGAGGGTGAACAACTGGGCATATTACTGTGAGGGGGAACAACTGGGCATATTACTGTGAGGGGGAACAACTGGGCATATTACTGTGAGGGGCACAACTGGGCATATTACTGTGAGGGGACACATATCTGGGTATCTTACTGTGAGGGGGCACATATCTGGGTATCTTACTGTGAGGGGGCACAATCTTGGGCATAAAACTGTGAGGAGGCAAATAACTGGGCATATTACCTTGAGGGATCACATAAGTGGGCATATTACTGTTAGTGGGCACATAACTGGGTATAATATAAACTTTGTTATTATGTTACCATGGGGGGAAATATATAACTGAGCATATTACTGTGAGGATGTACATATCTGGGCATCACTATTGTGAGGGGGCACTTTTAGGCATTACTACTGTAAGAGGGCACATATCTGGGCATAACTACTGTGAGGGGGCACATATCTGGGCATTGCTACTGTAAGGGGGCACATATCTGAGCATTAATACTGTGAGGGGGCACATATCTGGCCATAACTACTGTGAGGGGGCACATATCTGAGCATTGCTACTGTGAGGGGACACATATCTGGGCATAATCTGTGAAGGAGGCACAATGCAGGCATAAATACTGTGTGGTGGCATAATGAGGTAATGATTACTTTGTGGGGCATTTAGGAGACTGGGTGGGATTAGGTATTCAGTTATGTTTTGGGTGGTGTCAGAGGCCTGGCCTAGTGCTGAAAAAATTTGCTGTGGCAAAGTGTCCCTCTTCCTTCTTTTCAAAAGTTGGGAGGTATGATATATATTAGGGCTGAAACGATTTATCGATTTAATCGATGTAATCGAGGCAAAAATCGATTTGTTTAAATCACATGACCACAGAGGGTGAGTGAAATGAAGCTTCTCACTTACCGCTCCTTTGCCTCCCATCGGCATCGTGCTGGCTGACGCTGTGTGTGACGTCAGGTCTCCAGTGCATGCTGGGATGAAGATGCGTCTCCTGCGGACTCCATGTGTCCGAGCACTCTGCACTGAAAGGTAAGTATAAAGTTAGCAGAGGAGGCAACAGTAGATGCGGGGCGGGGAGGGGGGGGGGAGGGAATGGTGGCACCTGTGATTTGGCATGGAGGGACTGCTAATATGATGACACTGGGGGAGTGGGGGACATGGTGGATGACATGGAGGCACTGGAGAAGGGAGACATCATGGCAATCTGGATGGAGGGGCTGATGGCAGTGCCATCATACGGGCAATAAGTGACATGGCATGGAGGGGCTGCTGATCTGATGGCACTGGGGGACATGGTGGATGGCATAGGAGGCACTGAGGAAGGGGGACATCATGGCAATCTGGATGGAGGGGCTGATGGCAGGGCCATTATGGGGGCACTGGGGGACATGGCATAAAGGGACTGCTGATCTGATGGCACTGGGGGAGTGGGGGGTATGGTGGATGGCATAGGAGGCACTGGGAAAGGGGGAAATCATGGCAATCTGGATGGAGGGGCTGATGGCAGTACCATCATGTGAGACATGGCATGGAGGGGCTGCTGATCTGATGGCAATGGGGGAGTGGGGGACATGGTGGGTGGCATAGGAGGCACTGGGGAAGGAGGACATTTTTATAAAGCAATACGTTATTTTAAGAAGGGTTTTCTTATTAGATTACTCGATTAATAGTAAAAAATAATAGACAGAATACTCGATTACTTAAATAATCGTTTACTGCAGCCCTAATATATATATATATATATATATATATATACACATAGTGAAAGACAGAGTAAGCGGTAAGAGGAAGTGTAGTACAGATGAAGTTAGGAAGTGAAGTGTAGCAGTTGCGTACAGTCACGTCAGCAGATGTTGAGTCTACAGCTAAGGAAAGCTCTCAGATGCTTCAGTCAGACCTGCTGACTAGTGTTGAGCGAACTTTTGTTTTAAGTTCGGCGTCTAAAGTTCGGGTCCAGGTTATCGAAAAATCACGTGGTAGCGGAATCCATAACGCGATTCTTCGATAACCCAAACCCGAACTTTAGACGCTGAACTTAAAACAAAAGTTCGCTCAACACTACTGCTGACCAAAGCTAGGACTGGACCTGCTGAACCCTGAAAACAAGTGAGCTGACAAGTAGCTACCCCTCTGTGTTATGCGCAGACCAAGGGTAGTCCTCAAGGGAGGAACAACAGAAACCCAGAGTGTTGAGAGAGTATAAGGAGAGACTAGTGGAGGTGAGAGTGTTACCTAAGCCTATAGACCAGGTGAGACAGGAGTTAGCCTACGGGGTCTATTCACGTTCTGCAGTTAAGCACAAAACTGTATTTGGAGCCACATTCCTCTATGGACAGTGTGGACAGTCGTACTGGAAATTGTGAGCAAGCCATGAAAGCAAGATATATGTACCGGTTGTGTAAAACATAGAAGTCTATTGATACTCCGCACCTGGAAGGTAGACAGTCAGCCAGAAGTTACAATAGCCTGAGTGTGACCAGAGTCAGTACCTCACCAAGAACCTGTTATTAGGATTATAGATACAACTGACTTGTGATGTCCTTGAATGGATTATAACTACCGCTTTGCATTGTTTATTCAAATGAACCCCTCTTTATTCTACCACCCCATTTCCACCCAATAGGGACCCTGCCTTCCCTGCACCTTAAAGCCTGTACCATCAAGGGCATCTTAACCAACATCTGGCAGGAGATCCCTCAACACCAGAGTGTTCCCCGAATGAATCCGGTGCTATCCTTCTCATCACTGCCTGCTAGCCCAGGGAGCTGCAGAAATGTGAGTACCAACTACTACACCCATCAGGGCACCGCACTCACACATTGCCACTGTGGTCCCCGTCGCTGTACATGTGCAGTGCATTAATTTTGGGAAGAGTGATTCAAGGAATCAAAAGAAGGCAAGGTCCATAGTGTTGTCTTCCAAATGAATATTTACTATTCAAAATGAAATAAAATTGCCACATATAATGCGTTTCAGGGTCGATCTGCCTCCATCATATACCAGGTACCTGATGAAGGAGGCAGCCCGCTTCTATACATGGCTGTTCATTTGGAAGACAGTACTCTGGACCATGCCTTCTCTTGTTTCCTTGGACTTCTTTGCGGAGAGATGGGGAAGGTGGTAGCTGTAGTTGCCGGTGATATACTCATCATGTTTGATAACTGAGTTGTTTCGGTCCATCTGGTGAGTGTATTTCTATCCAGCACAGCTGCTAATCTGGGATTGGTTTGCAGTATGGAACTCCTTGTGTTTTATATGTTTTAGCATTTTTGGAAGAGAGGAGGTTCCTTCCCTAGGACCCTGTAACTGTTGCGAGCCTCACTGAAGGTACGTCACTGTGCAGAGGACAGTCATTTGCTGCAGTAGTCATGTACCGTATAACTGGACGTCGCTGCTGCAGTCTGTAAACAGCAGGAGAAGAAACGGACCAGCGGTTCAGAGAGGGGCATTACTAGAAATATTAATTATCTCAGAAACCCCTTTAATCCTTTCCGGACCTCCAACATACATGTATGGCAGAAGTCCTGTCTTTAAAAATGGCACCCACTGGAAGGTTTTTGCTATTTTATAGAGCAGACACCCGGTCAAATGACCATGGCATCTGACAGCAAAAAACCTGTTAGTCCTTGAATTCTGGGTCTGGCACGGCTCCCCTATGCAGTAATTGTGGAAAACCGTTAATTCATTTTGAAAGGCCTGAGGATTTTCACTGGTATATTCCAACATAGGCCTGTAGGTGGCAGCACTACATTGGAATATACAGAATTTTCTATTTAGCAATGTCTTAAAACCTACTGTTAAATTGAAATGGTAAAAAAAACCTAAAAAAAACCTGCACAAATGGAACGCTCATTTGTCATTTTGAGGAAAGCTGGTTGACAACCAGTAGCAGTACACCAGTTCATCCTGGTGATGTCACTCAGCCCCTCACCCAGACAATGCTTGAACAGTGATTTCCACAAGTGATTTTGAACCAAAACCAGGTGCTGCTCTAAACATAGAACAGGTGCAGATCTATCCCTTATATCTTATGTCTGTGGAGGCTCCAATCCTGGTTTTGGCTCAAAATCTTTGATGGAAATCACTGACCAAAACACTGAGGTATGGATAAGGCCTTAGGCCTCTTTCACATTTCATTAAATCATAGAAGTGTTACTATCCATGTTCTCCATGGACAGCACATGTTCCCATTCACTTTAAAGAGGTTGTCTCATCATAGACAATGGGGGCATATCGCTAGGATATGCCCCCATTGTCTTATAGGTGCGGATCCCACTGCTGGGACCTGCACCTACTGTATATTGAGAACGGGGCCCCGCAAGGTGGTGGTAGCAGAGCCAGCTATTTTTGTTGTCCCCATAGAAAATGAATGTAGGGTGGCTGCGCATGCGCAGTGCACCCTCCTTCACTTGAGGCAATACGTTTTCGATATCGCTGGGATCCGCACCTATAAGACAATGGGGGTATATCCTAGCCACATGCCCCCATTTTCCATGATGAGACAACCCCTTTAATGTGTTTATTTACACATCAGTGCTTGTGGTATATTTATGTACAAACTTGTTTTATCTAAAGAGCAAAGAATAGTGACCTTTCCCTCTTTTATCTCATTTAATTTTTTCAAAAATCCTTCAGTTTCTTTTAAACATTGTGGAATAGATCTCACTATGTGCTGTAACAGAGAATCTAAATAAACTGCTGGAGGCTGTAATAATTTCAATGTTTAATTTATTAAACAAAAGAACAGTTTTTTTTATGTATACTGGTCTCCGATGTCTCCTCCTCCTCAATCTGCCTCCATTTCTTCTTCGTCCGAATGGAATGTGAGTGTGGAGTTTGTAGAAGACTCCATGTAGTCAGAGTCATAGACCGCTAGAAAAACCAGAAGATGAACATTACTCTGCTGCTCCTATTCTATACAGAGAAAAATCAGAAACCTGATACATCCATTATAATTCTACATTACTTGACTCGTCAGATGAAGACGTCTCCAGGTCTTTCAGTCTTCTGTAGAAGTCTTTCTTTTTTCTAGAATAGAGAAGATAAGTGATAATCCTGCAGGGAATAAAGCCACCAAATAGCTGACTGTTCCATGTCTACAGCAGATCGTTGCACATATAAGAATGGACCACAATGTAGTCACTGCACTAGTCTTCCTCCAGAAATTGACACCATGAATAGTAGAAGCTGAAAATGGCCGGTGTGGTGAGAGGTTTGGAGAAGGCAAATAGGCTCCTGCCAAGTTTACACTGAGATGTCGGTAATGGCACTTCTACTTCCCTAAATCTACAGGTATGGACAGAACCTGCCACCAGGGTAGATGGTCAAGGCTGATTTACACCAGAACAGGAGGACCACAAGCACAGGGTCTCGATACTTAGCATGGGGCTATGGTGTTTTCTTATGAAGGTGCTTCAAAGCACATGGCTCTTCCTGGCACCCCTGTAATAGTGGGCGCAGGGGTAACGGTGACAAATACAACAAGCAAACAGGATCCAGAGTAGGAGATGGTAAAAGTGCATTCAACTACCCTGAGAAATGACTGTATCCCCATATAAATCAATAAGGCTCCTGTGTACATGATAGATGTGTCATA
The DNA here is from genome assembly GCF_014858855.1 of Bufo gargarizans. Lineage (NCBI taxonomy): Eukaryota > Metazoa > Chordata > Amphibia > Anura > Bufonidae > Bufo > Bufo gargarizans. The sequence continues at coordinate 608,547,563 of NC_058082.1, forward strand.
TATAACAATGCAGGGACCTACCTGTAATAAATGAATAGGCCGATGCCCGTGGCCGCTATAGCCGTGGCTGTCAAAGCCGCAATCGCAATATTAATCTCTATTCAAGAATGAAATAAAAGAAAAAAAATGATTATTGGCCAGAAAATTCCCAAACATTTCTACAATGCAAAGTGTTACGACAATACCAGGACCGGTGCTGGCAGACGCCTGTCATAGTCCTCATCATTACCATACCGAATGATGGAAGACAGAGGAATATTAGAAGAAACCTCCGTGTTACCCACAGCAATCAGATCTGAGGCTTCCCCTAGCAGGATACAACATTACAGAAGAGATCTGATTGCTTGATATACACAATACTGGCTTTTTCTGAGAACAGGTTCAAAAATATAAGGTCCCATACACATCCGGTGCCTCATGTACAGAGTTTACAACAAGACTGTTCTCACATTTACAGAAAATATATATAGAAAGCATAATGGATAGGAAATATTATGGTACAAACTTCTCATCCTGTCTCTGTCTCCTTCAGGAACCCTCAGAGGCTCTGGCAGCAATTCAGCACCTAATGTGACCTCTGGTATAATTGTGACATCACTGCCTAGTAACGCCTCTATTATGATGTCATCATGTGCTGATGTCATAATAAAAACTACCTAAACCTAGTAAGGCTGCAGTCAGGTGTGGCCTGTGGAGGTCTAGAATTAACCCAATTCACAAATAAACGTGGCCCCCATTGTGTGGAAGCTGACCCTGTGTACCCCTTTACTTTCCAGGGAAATCCTACGTAGGAAATGCTGATAGAACTGCAGTGATGGAAAAATGTGAAAAATCAGCAAGAAGAAAATGTATGGAGAAACCCTTATATCTGAGCATAGCTTTACCATCATTTACATAATAAAATCATTTTTTTGAATTAGTTGAAGAAAAAATGCTATTTGGTTGGTAAGGGGATCGTTGCCCTGTGTTGTCCATGTATGAGGCCCTGTGTACACACTAGGAAAACAGAATGTGCACCGGTTACTCACAGCAATCAGCTTGTAGCCGGTATTTCACACCTTCAGTCTCCTTTCCTTGTAGATTGTAAGCTGATTAGTATGAGGTGCAAGGCCCTATTCACAGTTCCTGCTGTCCTAGGTACTTTAGTGCGCCCCCACACACTGATGTCCATATATAATTTAAAAGATGATGGCCAAACGCTCTCGAGGCCATCAGATATTCCTCATGACTTCCCCATACCTATGACTGACTGACTGAAAGCCAACACAAGTGTTGATAAGAAGCCACTGGAGTTAGATGCACCTCATTTATCAAGTCGCGTACACCTCTTAATAAATTAGGCGTCTCTTCCTGCAGTCCATGCAGCTAAATGCAAATCAATGCCAGCTATGAGCTCTGCCAGATTGTCATAGATGAGATCAGGAATTCTCTCCCCTACTCACACCAGATCCATACCAGTCAGTATAAGGCCTCATGTACTCGACCATGCGCATTTTATGGACTGTAAATCACAGATCCACAAAATATTTGGTTCATTTGTCTGCATTTTACTTCCACCCATGTGTCCGTTCCGCAAAAAGATAGAGCGTGTCCTGTATTTCCCTACAGACTTTTATGGGTCTGCAAAAGATGTGAATGCAACACGGACCGCATATGTATCTTGTGGATCCGCAATGGACGGTGCAGATTTATAAGCAAAAAATCCACATGAAAACCGCATCACAAATGTGATAACAACCACACATTTCTACACAATTTATTGTGGTTTTGGTGCATTTTTGTGCAGTTTTATGTGCTTTTTGTTGAGGATTTTCTGTTTATGTTAACAACCCCACTGAAGCCAATGGGGAAAACACTACATATAAATGTCATGCTGCAGACTTTAAAAATTTCCACACATAAAAAAATACGCATCAGATTTGTCAAATCTCATTCAATTTACTGTTACTGTATTAGGGCTCATGTACACTAACGTATTTTTCGTCTGCACCCTATTTGCATTTTTGTAGGTTGGATGAGGACCCATTCACTTCAATGTGACTGAAAAAGATGCGGACAGCACACCCATGTTCTGTCCACATCCGTATGTCCGTTCCACGGCCCTGCAAAAAAGACAGAATATCTTCTACTCTTGTCCGTTTTACGGACAAGGATTGGACAGGTCTATAGAGGTAAGCACGTTCCGTTTGAAATAATGAGGAGCACACACAGCCGGTGTCTATGTTTTGCGGTTGTGCAATTTGCTGTGATTTTTCCACACAAAAAACCACATTGAAAAAATGCACATAATCCGCAACCTGCAGGAACCTTATGCAGTAACATCAGCCATTCATATAAGTTTCCAACCCAACTGGCCACCAGTAGTGATGAGCGGCAGGGGCAATATTCGAATATATTCATCATATATTCGCAAATTCGAGATTATATTCTTGATTGTGAAAATCGGCAATGTATTATTCGTGTAATGCGCGCAAAATACCGGCGTGGGTCACTTATGCTAAATTTTTCAAGCTGGTATAAGTTTCCTGAGACTGGAGAAAATGGTTGACACAGCAGAACATTAGAATAGCTTTATATGTAGAAAAAGTGCTCCAATATATTCGTGCTTGCAAATTTTCGGCAATACGTGTAACTTGTATAGTAAGGGGCAGTCAACTTTTCTATTGGTTGCTAGGGATGTTGCTAAGCTTTGACAAAACCTTCTCATTGGCCCACAAGCTAGAAGAAGGTAGGGATGATCACCTGATGTGTACTGTGTTAAAAAAATAAAAATATTCGGCATTACAAATACACTCACCTAAAGAATTATTAGGAACACCTGTTCTATTTCTCATTAATGCGATTATCTAGTCAACCAATCACATGGCAGTTACTTCAATGCATGTAGGGTTGTGGTCCTGGTCAAGACAATCTCTTGAACTCCAAACTGATTGTCAGAATGGGAAAGAAAGGTGATTTAAGCAATTTTGAGTGTGGCATGGTTGTTGGTGCCAGACGGGCCGGTCTGAGTATTTCACAATCTGCTCAGTTACTGGGATTTTCACGCACAACCATTTCTAGGGTTTACAAAGAATTGTGTGAAAAGGGGAAAACATCCAGTATGCGGCAGTCCTGTGGGCGAAAATGCCTTGTTGATGCTAGAGGTCAGAGGAGAATGGGCCGACTGATTCAAGCTGATAGAAGAGCAACGTTGACTGAAATAACCACTCGTTACAACCGAGGTATGCAGCAAAGCATTTGTGAAGCCACAACACGCACAACCTTGAGGCGGATGGGCTACAACAGCAGAAGACCCCACTGGGTACCACTCATCTCCACTACAAATAGGAAAAAGAGGCTACAATTTGCAAGAGCTCACCAAAATTGGACTGTTGAAGACTGGAAAAATGTTGCCTGGTCTGATGAGTCTCGATTTCTGTTGAGACATTCAAATGGTAGAGTCCGAATTTGGCGTAAACAGAATGAGAACATTTATCCATCATGCCTTGTTATCACTGTGCAGGCTGGTGGTGGTGGTGTAATGGTGTGGGGGATGTTTTCTGGGCACACGTTAGGCCCCTTAGTGCCAATTGGCCATCGTTTAAATGCCACGGGCTACCTGTGCATTGTTTCTGACCATGTCCATCCCTTCATGACCACCGTGTACCCATTTTCTGATGGCTACTTCCAGCAGGATAATGCACCATGTCACAAAGCTCGAATCATTTCAAATTGGTTTCTTGAACATGACAATGAGTTCACTGTACTAAAATGGCCCCCACAGTCACCAGATCTCAATCCAATAGAGCATCTTTGGGATGTGGTGGAACAGGAGCTTTGTAACCTGGATGTGCATCCCTCAAATCTCCATCAACTTCAAGATGCTATCCTATCAATATGGGCCAACATTTCTAAAGAATGCTATCAGCACCTTGTTGAATCAATGCCACGTAGAATTAAGGCAGTTCTGAAGGCAAAAGGGGGTCCAACACCGTATTAGTATGGTGTTCCTAATAATTCTTTAGGTGAGTGTATATAGCACTATATTCTAAATATTCTCGAATTCTCAAAGTGCAGATATTCGCGATAAAAATTTGCTTTTTGAATATTCGCACTCAACACAAGCCACCAGTAAGTAATAAAGTGAATGTCATACACACCCAAGAAGCTCGAAAAACACATTAAAGAGATTTATGAGATTCTGATGTTGAGTTAAAGGGGTTCTCCAGGCTTTTAATATTGATGACCTCAGGATAGGTCGTCAATATTAGATTGGCGGTCGTATGACACATCAGCTGTATGAATGGAGGACGCATGCAATGTCTACGGCAAGCAGGAAGAGAGAAGGGAGACGGCACACATGCCTTTCCTTCATACAGCTGATCGTCAGGATGCCGGGTGTCAAACCCCTACCAATCTGATATTTATGACTTATCCTGAGGATAGGTCATCAATATTAATAGCCCAGAGAACCCCTTTAACAATAGGCTAGGTCATCAATATCAGATCGTGGGGGTCTGACACCCGGGACCCCCAAGGACAGATGCTGTACACAGGCTGTGCTTGGTATTGCAGCATCGCCCCCTTCAGTTTAATAGGACTGAGCTGCAGCTAGGCCACGTGACTGATAAACGTGACGTCACTGACGTAGGAAGAAGCTACAGTGATCGGCGGGGTGCTGGGTCTCATATAGGCAGGGCCAGCACAAGAAGTTTTGACGCCATAGGCAGAGCAGGCATGTTGTCTCCCCCCCTTCCCTCAAATCAATTAAAAGTGACATTTCTTCCTAACAAACAGATTAAAACATATTTAAAAGAAGTGCAACTGTAACACCCCAGAGTTGTGTTACTACACATCTCTACCTCGCTACTGTCGTTTAAGAGCTTTTACATTGTCATCAGATGTAAATTACATTATGTTTTCACAAATGTGCATGTAAAACTATGTTAAAAGTAATTGTTTTCCTGTAATTTTCCAGGTTGACCAGCAGGTGGCAGCAATGCATTGGCCAGATACAAGTCCTAGTTTAGGGAATCTAGGCTGGAATGGGTCATTCCAGCTTAGCTCTCCCTCTGTGGAGGTGTGGACTGTTCCCACATCCTGCAGCATGGGTGGGGAAGGAAGTTAGAGTTAGTGTAGCCCACCCCCTGCTACGTGTAGGGTGTGTGTGTAGGAGATCCCCTGCATAGGGAAGAAAGCAAGGATCTTGTCTGGGCTGAGACATTGATCACATACCCAGTCTGAGAACCTTCAGCCTCAGCTGGGTGAAGAAAGCAGACAACCTCCAGAGTTCCAGGAAGAAAGCATCTATAACATCCTGAAGTATGTCACTAAACTACTGTCACCTGGCTTCATATTGTTAAGTGTATATTTATTATCATCCTGTGTAATCTTGCTTAACATTGTTCCTTATATATATTGTCTATGTCTGTTTTATACTATTGCTGTGATTTTCCATGTACACCAGCAGGTGGCAGCAGCATGTAGCAGACTTTAGTTAGTATCTAGCCTGGATTAGTCCATTCCAGGTTAGCTCCCCCCTTTCTGAGAAGGAGTGGATTCTTCCCACTTCCTACTTCAGAGGGAGGAAGGAAAGTTCTAGTGAGTGTGAACCAGCCCCCCTTCTGGGGAAGGCTGTGTTAGTAGGAGCTCCCAGAAACAGGGATCCCAACCCTGGATCCAACCTCGGCTGAGGTTAAGGATCCATCTTCCCAGCCTGAGTCATCTACCTCAGCTGGATGACCAGAGAAGCAGCCTCCACAGAACAATAGATCTCCAGGAAGACACCACCATACCCTGCGAGCAGTCCTGTGAGTACAGATCCCAAGACCAGGAGAAAATAAGTACCTCCTCAGCTAGTCAGGCCCAAACTAAGCAGACTAAAGACAGAGCAGAAGATAGATACCTGCCAGATCTACTAGGCGTATGTACCAGAAGCAGAATAGATAAATTCCTGCCACATACTGCCAAAACCTGCTGAACCCAAGACTTATGCTGTACCTTGTATGGATCAAAGCTGCCATTCAGTAAACTCAAGTTGGACTTTATTATCCATCTGGATCTCAATTATTTCATCAAAACTCCTGCTAACCACACTCAAATTTATTGCAAGTGAGCCAGGATTCAGGAGTCCAGCCGTACCAAGGTAGGAGACACCGTTGACACTACACAGAGACATTATCCCCCTCTGGCATTCCTCACCTGGTATATGAGCTATAACATCTTAAAGGGCTCTGCTATAGTACCTGCGCAAGCTGCAATTAGCGTCACGAACTCTTATACATATTTACTGACCCACTGCATAGCATCCCCACTGACCCAGTGTCCTGCTCATTGCATTAAGTGGCGTCACGAACAGGATCGGATTGAATTGTGTGTCCATCCCTAACAACAGAATCGCATGTTTCATAATTGTGCGCAAAAAAAAAACAGACTTAAATCCCATGTTTCACTGTAAAACAGTAAGGGCTGAAGATTGTGCAAAGATCGCTGGAAAAACGGACTTTCTTACTTGTATTGTTGTGCCAAGAAAGCGCTAAACGTGCGCTGCAGCATGCAAGGAGTTAATTCGATATTGTGGAAATTCGCCATATTCATTTTAAGATGGCGCCTCATCTTCAAGCTCAGAGACAAAGGAACAAAGGAACGCCCTCTCAGGAGCGCGAAAATACTGTTTACGTCTCCCAGAAGCGGAAAAATGGAGTAACCACCCCTCCAGAAAGGCGCGAAGATGTCGAATACACCCCTTCAGGAGTGGGAAAAATAGAGACTGCCCACTGTGAACCTCCTATTGTGGACAGAGGTGATGAAGACTCCTCCTTCTGTGCCGCACCCTTAGAACTGACATCTTGTTAGACTGAGCGGATTGCGAAGATGGCGTTCCCTCAGCCACGCTGGAATCAGATGGCAATCTGCGGCAAACCTGTCTATGAGAAGCGCCCACCGGAGATTCATCTATCCCAGGTTCTAAAGAAAATGGGACCCTCTATATTCGCCACTGTGCCGGAGGCTGTGGATTCCTCCGTGCCCAAGAGCCCAGCAGCACCTACTCTGGCCAGTATACCGGAGCTTCCAGAGAAGGCTGCTGACAAAGTCCCGGCTCCTGCGGCTAAAGTTCCTGACCTGATGGAGTTACCGGAGACTGCAGATCCCTCCGCCTCCTCAGATGCACCCGCGGAAGGCGACGCGTCTATAAGGATGGAGATTGATGTCGAGCCACCACCCGCGGAGGATGTCGCTACCTCAGTCAGCATCCAGTCGGCGGCCCAGATGAAGATGGCACCTTCGGAGCGGGACCAGGAGACACCGGAACCGGCCGCCCGGCCGCGACAACAGGTAGGAGCTACCTCGCTCCCTGAGGCCCAGGCCCGGTTCGTGTCCGTCCCTCCGCCACGTCCAGCGCCGCCCATCAACATGAGGCCCGCAAAGACACAGCCACCCACTGGTGCGGCGGAGGCGGCTGGTGATTCCACTCCGCCGCCCAGGTATGCCACGCTCCGGAGCCTGAACCCTGAGGTCCCGCATGAAATCACGGCCTTCACCCAGACCGCTTGGGAGTACAAATCCGCGGTTGAAGAATGGGTAAAGCAAGTCATTGATAGCCCCCAGCCAGGGGATCCCAAATTGACCCGGTGTACCGGCACTGTATTATGGTTCTCCGTGGAGAGGGGTGTAGAATTCCTCCAGGATAACTACTCTGGCACAGAAGTATTTGTAGGTCGCCGCTCAGTAAAACTGCATTATCTGCCCCAGGAAAGGCACAATCTATATGTGGGAGACCAAGGTGGAATAGACCCCCATGCGGTCCATGCAAGGACTCTTTGCTGCTGGAATCACATTACTGCAGAAGCCACTCTCCCCTGCCGTCACCCCAGAGTCCTGGCAGGAGGATCCAGGCTCTGTGGGTAGGACCAGATTCCTCCAGGAAACCCCAGACGGCCAGTCTGCTGTTTAAAGAAAAGGCCCAACCGGCACCTGCAACTCTAATACCAGATCTGGCGCCGCCACCAACCATGAGAGTGGGGCAAATCAAGAATAGTGTCCTGACCTTCAATCCCGAAGGTCCAGCCATGCTTTCTGCCACCCTATATGCTTGCCCTGGAAGCAGCCCCAGGCAGCTGTTCCAGCTCTCCCTGAGCCCCTGCAGCCAGAAATTCTGCCCCTTCCTGCACCGGCTGTGGATTCCGGATTGCAGAGGTCACAGCAGCATTATCCAGGCTGTCTTCACAGCCAATTCCTACTGCCACCGGTAGAGGGCGGTGGCGCACCACTACCAATGCCACTCTCAGCTACCAACAGAGGCAGGAATTACCGCTGATGCACTTCAGCAGCTCCAGTAGTGACGAGGAGCTGGACACCTACCTGTAAGGTGTCCCCACTAAAAGAAAAATCAACAGTGACATTTGGGAGCCACTCCATGGACTGCTATCTGACGGGTGAGGACCTGTTTGGCATTTGTGTGCTATGTTAACCGTTTTTGTTCCAGGTAGCCAGTGTTTGTCCTCATCCAGATGGTCATGTCAGTTAGGACTCCCCCCATCAGCACTTAACCCCTCATGTCCAAGTTTAGTGTTTTATCCCCTTTCTCAGGTTACTTGATAGCCTTTGCTGCTCTTATAACTTTTAACCCTTGGATTACAATTGACTTTTAACCCTTTGGATTACAATTTACTCCTTTGCCCTGTGGATTGCAAGGAACTTTTATCAGTTTCCAGAGGATTCTACTTTAAGCACTTCCAGGAAACAGGACTCAAGTTATTGTTGAGCTTCACCTGGCATTGACATTTGCACTACTTTTATAAAAATGTTTTATTGCAACATAAAAGCTTGCATACAATTTTCATGCTATTTAATAATTTTATGCACTAGTAACCAGTTTACAAATGTTATGTAACGTTCAAGATAACATGCCCATTGTGTGTATTATCCTTTCAGATGCCGCAACATGGAATTTATGCACTGTTCTACATGATTGCACTTACCATTGCACTTAACAAAAATTGTAGCAACTTACTTAAAGTGTGCCTTTTTACAGCTCTTGTTCTCTCCCCCCTTATACGGATTGTCTACATAGGGACGTTGTATACTAATGGCCTACACCCGGTGATATATACCCATAGGTACCCAGGGTAGGACCAAGTGGTAAGTCCAGGCAGATCCAGTTACACAGGTACCCCTGCTGCTTCGGGAATTGTTAGAAGCCCTAGGCTGCTCCTTCCCGCTCGTTTTATGTTCCGGATTGTTCCCATCTGGAGGTGTCTTATTTCCAGGAGCGCATGGGATTAAAAACCCTCCTCCTGTGACTAGCCATAAGACACGGAGACGATAAATACCTCCCCTTCTGAGCCTTTTGCCTAAGGTAAGGCGCCTCAAACCTCAGAGCCCTTAGCTTCCTCTTAGACATCATAGTGATCGTGCTTTAAGCCAAATTTCTTCAGGCTATGGTGCAGGGAAGGGAATACAGGATAAAGCCACCCTTCTATTTGCGGGCTTTGCATTACACAATAGTGGGATTACGGAGTAAAGACACCCCCATGCTTTCTTTGGTATTGGTGGACAATATACAGAGTCAGTCAGTAATGTTTGATTAGTGCAGTATTAGGTTACCTGGTTATACCAAGAGAAGGAAACTGTGTGTTGGACACCTTACTCTAGCGGGCAGGAACCTCGAGGAAACCGTTATATGTTTTGTCTTTGTTTGTCATTTTATGTATAGTCACGCAGCACTTTGTATTGTATTGGGTACCCAGAGCTGATTCCTCCACCCTCTTAGCATACGCCGAGGACGGCTTCACTTAAAGCAAGCGGGTATGGAACATCCTGAAGTATGTCACTAAACTACTGTCACCCGGCTTCATAATGTAAAGTGTATATTTATTATCATCCTGTGTAATCTTGCTTTACATTGTTCCTTATATATATTGTTTATGTCTGTTTTATACTATTGCTGTGATTTTCCATGTACACCAGCAGGTGGCAGCAGCATGTAGCAGACTTAGTTAGTATTCTAGCCTGGATTAGTCCATTCCAGGTTAGCTCCCCCCTTTCTGAGGAGGAGTGGATTCTTCCCACATCCTACTTCAGAGGGAGGAAGGAAAGTTCTAGTGAGTGTGAACCAGCCCCCTTCTGGGGAAGGCTGTGTTAGTAGGAGCTCCCAGTAACAGGGATCCCAACCCTGGATCCAACCTCGGCTGAGGTTAAGGATCCATCTTCCCAGCCTGAGTCATCTACCTCAGCTGGACGACCAGAGAAGCAGCCTCAACAGAACAATAGATCTCCAGGAAGACACCACCATACCCTGCGAGCAGTCCTGTGAGTACAGATCCCAAGACCAGGAGAAGATATGTACCTCCTCAGCTAGTCAGGCCCAAACTAAGCAGACTAAAGACAGAGCAGAAGATAGATACCTGCCAGATCTACTAGGCGTATGTACCAGAAGCAGAATAGATAAATTCCTGCCACATACTGCCAAAACCTGCTGAACCCAAGACTTATGCTGTACCTTGTATGGATCAAAGCTGCCATTCAGTAAACTCAAGTTGGACTTTATTATCCGTCTGGATCTCAATTATTTCATCAAAACTCCTGCTAACCACACTCAAATTTATTGCAAGTGAGCCAGGATCCAGGAGTCCAGCCGTACCAAGGTAGGAGACACCGTTGACACTAGACAGAGACATTATCCCCCTCTGGCATTCCTCACCTGGTATATGAGCTATAACATCTTAAAGGGCCCTGCTATAGTACCTGCGCAAGCTGCAATTGGCGTCACAGACTCTTATACATATTTACTGACCCACTGCATAGCTCCCCACTGACCCAGTGTCCTGCTCATTGCACATAGCCTGAGAAACTATCTGTGAGTAAAGTCCAGAGACCTAGGAGAAGCCATTCCTCCTCAGCTAGTCTGTCCCCATACAAGTACAGAAAAGTGAAGAAGATTAGTTCCTGCCACAATTACAGAGCTACTAAGTAGACAAATTATCTTGCAAGCTCCAGATTTAAAGTGCAGAAGTGTTTATTCCTGCCAATGATTGCTAAAACCTGCCGGGACCAGAGACCAAAGATGTATACTGCTTGGATACAAGTTATCTTCAGTAAAGAAACATTTTAACTTCACCTAAAGGTCTGGACCTCATTTCTGCTGCAAATTCCTCTATTACTCCTACTATCACTACACTCAAATTTATTGCAAGTGAGCCAGGAGTCCAGCCGTACCCAGGTAGGAGACACCGTTGACACAATTATCAACAGTTTCATTCATTGGGTTTGTATGTATTCAGTTAAAGAAGGTGGTTTATTACATTATCTTGATTTTTTGTTTATCGGTCCCACTAGTTCAGACGTTTGTTCTTTGTTGTTGAATCGTTTTTATGAAGTTTGTAGTCATTTTGGTATCCGTTTAGCAGAGGAGAAAACAGTTTTTTCATGTAGTTTAATAGAATTCTTGGGTATAACAATAGATACGGCATCAATGGAATTTAGGCTTCCCATTGAAAAAGTGAACAGGTTATTAGAATTGATCAGAAGGATGTTAGTGGTTAAGAAAACAACATTGCGGGAATTACAGAGTTTGTTGGGCCTTTTTGCTTTTGCTTCTAGAGTTATACCTATTGGAAGGATATTTTCAAGAAGGTTATACATGTATACTAGCGGCCTTCAATCTTCATCATTGCATGTGAGATTATCTAGAGACTTAAAGGAATACCTTAGATTATGGGAAGAGTTTCTGATTCACTTAAACGGTACTAGTATTTGGCAACGGGAGTTTATAGATGTGGATACACTTGGTTTATTTACTGATGCTTCTGGTTCTTGGGGCTATTGAGCTTTTTTGCAAGGCCAGTGGTCGGCGGAGCCATGGCCCGAGTCTTGGAGAGCAGGAGGGGTTACACGAAATTTAGTTTTATTGGAAGTATTCCCATTGGTAGTGTCATTGATTATTTGGGGTAAAGAGTAAGCGGATAAGAGAGTATTATTACATACTGATAATAAAGGGGTATTATTTGCAGTGAATTGTTTATCTTCTAACAATTGGATAGTAGTGAAGCCATTACATGGGGTGGTTCGGTATTGTCTTTCTAGAAATATATGGTTAAAGGCTACGCATATAGCTGGTAAAGTTAATACTATAGCAGACTCTCTTTCTCGTGCGCAGTGGGAGGAATTCTATGCCCTGGCTCCGGACGCAGAGAAGGAAGGTATTCCGTGTCCACCTTACCTATGCGAGATAATCTGGCACTGATGTGTGAACAGATCAGGAATTCGCTAGCACCTAATACGTGGAGCGGGTATGCTTTAGCATGGAACAAATGTGAGCTTTTTTGTAATGGGAATAATTTAAATGTTTTTGATAGCAAAGTGGGGTCAGTTATGGAGTTTATTTGTCAATTGGTTAGGGTGGGTTTGGGTTTTTCATCTGTTCAGAAGACGTTGGCAGGCGTATCTTTCTTTTTCAGGTTAGCAGGTCTTTCTCCCATTAATAGGTCTTTTGCAGTAAAGCAGTTTATGAAGGGTTTTTAAGAAGGGTTGTTTTGTTGCTGATGTTCGTAGACCGGTCACAGTTGATTTATTGTTTAAGTTGGTTGTCTCAGCAAATCATATTACTTCGTCAGTTTTTGAGTTTAGGTTGTTCAGATCAGCATTTGTGTTGGCATTTTTGGGTGGATTCAGAGTTAGTGAGCTGGTTGCCTCTAATGTTTGTGCAGATTCATCATTGCTATTATCTGATATTCAATTTTGGTACCATTCTATATTCATGGCTGTGTTTTTGGGCAAAATTGTGAGTGAGCCCACTCCCTTGGATGAGAAGCAACCCCACACATGAATGGTCTCAGGATGCTTTACTGTTGGCGTGACACAGGACTGATGGTAGCGCTCACCTTTTCTTCTCCGGACAAGCCTTTTTCCTGATACCCCAAACAATCGGAAAGAGGCTTCGTCTGAGAATATGACTTTGCCCCAGTCCTCAGCAGTCCATTCACCATATTTTCTGCAGAAGATCAATCTGTCCCTGATGTTTTTTTTGGAGAGAAGTGGCTTCTTTGCTGCCCTTCTTGACACCAGGCCAGCTTCCAAAAGTCTTCGCCTCACTGTGCATGCAGATGCGCTCACACCTGCTTGCTGCCATTCCTGAGCAAGCTCTGCACTGGTGGCACTCCGATCCCGCAGCTGAATCCTCTTTAGGAGACGATCCGGCGCTTGCTGGACTTTCTTGGACGCCCTGAAGCCTTCTTAACAAGAATTGAACCTCTTTCCTTGAAGTTCATGATCCTATAAATTGTTGATTGAGGTGCAATCTTAGTAGCCACAATATCCTTGCCTGTAAAGCCATTTTAATGCAACACAATGGTGGCTGCACGCGTTTCTCTGCAGGTGACCATGGTTAACAATGGAAGAACAATGATTTCAAGCATCACCCTCCTTTTAACAGGTCAAGTCTGCCATTTTAACCCAATCAGCCTGACATAATGATCTCCAGTCTTGTGCTCGTCAACATTCTCACCTGAGTTAACAAGACGATTACTGAAATAATCTCAGCAGGTCCTTTAATGACAGCAATGAAATGCAGTGGAAAGGTTTTTTTGGGATTAAGTTAATTTTCATGGCAAAGAAGGACTATGAAATTCATCTGATCACTCTTCATAACATTCTGGAGTATATGCAAATTGCTATTATAAAAACTTAAGCAGCAACTTTTCCAATTTCCAATATTTATGTAATTCTCAAAACTTTTGGCCATGACTGTACATGCTACAGACATAGTGCTGTGATGTCACAACAATACTTAGTGCACCAATCAGTAATATGTAGTCAGACCTGTTAAAATGTGAAGTTGTACATAATGTTTAAAAATATGCGCATCATTAATTGCCGATTTGCGCAATCACGAATATATTGGAGCACTCTATCTGCATATACAGCTATTGTAATGTTCTGCCGTGCCAACCATTTTCTCCAATCTCAGAAAACTTCTAGCAGCTTGAAAAATGTAGCAAAAGTGACCCACACCTATCCTGCATGCGCAATACGCACATATTACATTGCCGATTTTCACAATCAAGAAAATAATTGCGAATCCTCGAATTAGCGAATATATGACAAATATTCGCGAAATATCGCGAATTCGAATATTGCCCCTGCCGCTCATCACTACTCATCAACAAGCAAAAGAAATAATACTTACCTCATCCATTTGCTTGCGACCGACCGCCCCCATCTTGATTAAAGATCTTGCACGAAAGCCTGTAAGCGGTGACATTTGACGTCATCATGGACCACAAAAGTTTTCACGCTAGCTCTTCAACAAGATGGCAGTGGCCGGCACGTTGCAAGCAAATGGATGAGGTAAGAATTATTTTATTTTATTTTATTTACACTTCAGTATTAATGTCAGATGCCACAATCAGCTATGAACACGGCATCTGAGGGGTAAAATAATGGGGGTCGGCAAAATTGCCGCTCCCTGTCATAGTACCCACTATTTACAATGAAATGTACTTTGTGACAAAGTAATTCATCACATAGTGATTTTTTTTTATTTTTGAATACTTAGCTCATCTCTACATCTCTTAATAAATTAGGCATCTCTTCCTGCAGTCCATGCAACTAAATACAAAACAATGCCAGCTATGAGCTCTGCCAAATTGTCATAGATGACATCAGAAATTCTTTCTACCCAGACCAGATCCATACCAGTCAATATAAGGCCTCATGTACACAACCATACGCATACATCCACGGCAAGGGAGCTGTTGTAAATTTAAGTTTGTCAAACGGTCTGCTGGAGGAAGTGCCAATGTGATGTAGAGGCTTGCCCCTCCACATACATTCGGCATTTCCTCCAACAGTACAGAGACAATTAAGGGCGGGCTTGCACTTGCGTTAGGGCATTCCGTTATAGGTTCTGTTTATAACGGAATATAATGAAATTCCCGAATAGAAAGCAAAACGGAAGACTAAGAGACATTCCGTTTTGATCCGCCATAATATAAGTCTAAGGGCAAGCATAACAGATCCCTCTGGTTTCCCTTATGCAGGACGGAAAACAAAGTCCTGTCGACAGGTGCCCACCATTTTCTAAAAAGTTAATAAATTCAAGGGGTTGGGGTGCTCAACGAGCTGCCTCCCCTGGAAGACTCCTGCAGGAGGGGAAAACACTCCCTCACTCCGCCATGTTGTCTAGTCTCTCTCACAGTCTAACTTCAACACTTCCTCGGTAACTCCTTCCATGGTGGGAAGCGAGACTGGCCCACTCCTGTCCAATGGGGGAAAATAATTAATTGGTTAGTTACATTCTTGTCTAAGGCTCTTCCAGTTGCATAAACACATCACCAGAGCACAATATGAGAGGACCTGGAAAAGAATGCAAAGATAACATTCTCTGCTAGACATTAGAGACAGTAGATAGGTGTTGAAATGGTAGTGCCCTACTCCAGGGTACTACAGTTGGAGTTGCGGGTTGGCTGCCACAAAGAGAACCAAGAGAAGGAGGACAGACTTGTTCTTATTGGGAATGCTGGCCAGTTGTATTTTCACAAATAATCCAGTGCAGAAATAGACCTCTGGAACCTATGATTGTGTTTGAATAGCCACTTCTTCTTTTAATCCTGCACATCTTGCACACCATTGTTGATTTGTGTATCTGTCTTATGGAGAAAAAGTGCCATATGGAAGTTGCTCGCACAGAGCTACAGGCAGTCAAGCTGGGCTTATATCTGGCATGTTTTGGCCCTAACCCACCCACAGTGTCAGCAGCATCACCAGATCCTGAAGCAGATGTGGCCCTGGTTGTTCTTTGGGAGGTACATGGCCTCTACTCTTTATTGCTGCCACCATCACCCTTCTCCACTGATGTTGCCTCCTTTGGCTCCCAGGTCCTGTCCAGCAGACAATCGTCATCAGAGTCCTCACCCTCCTTGCTGCTTTTATCAGAGTGTGAGATATCATGGTGGGCTTCAGAGCCCTGTTCCAGGGGTGTTGCTAGGGTTAAAAATTCAGGGAATGGGCCCCTGACACTTTGTCCCAGGCCCTAAATGTCCTGCCTGCCTGCTAGATACAACTGTATTTCCATCCTCCGGATGGCAATACAGTGGAATCTAATGCACTGAAAGAGCTGAAGGACCTGTAATGACATCACAGTCCATGTGATTAGTACTGAAGGCAGTGTTTGAAGACATGCGATGATGTCACCATCATGTGACCAGTGCAGGATAGGATGGCTATCAGCAGTGAAGAGGAGAAGCCCTAGGGTAGAAGCTGTGAGGTCTGCTATGAGAAGAGGTAAGTTAAGGGGAAGATTACCCAGTGTAAGAGGCAGAGTAATGCTGGGAGTTGTGGTTATTTAACTGGGACTGTATGTTGGGACTGAAGGGAGGTATGTTATTTACATGGGACTGAATGTTCAGGGGGTGATGTTATTTACATGGGATTGTATGTTGAAGGCGGCTGTGGGAAGGGGTGATGGTATTAACACGGGACTGTATGTTGTTGGTGGCTGTGGGAGGAAGTGATGTTATTTACATGGGACTGTGTGTTGGAAGTGGCTGGAGAGGGGGTAATGTTACTTACATTGGACAGTATTTTAAAGGCACCTGTGGGAGGGAGTGATGTCATATACATGGGAATGTATGTTGATGGTGGCTGTGGGAGGGAGTGATGTCATTTACATGGGACTGTATGTTGATGGTGGCTTATAGATCCGCCTTATTTCTACTAAGAACAATATGAGGGGCCTTATTACTACTGGGGGGTCTATAGAGAGCTTTAATACCAACGGGGGAACAATAGGAGTCCTTATTTCTACTGGGGGCTCTGTGAGGGCATTATTAATACTGGTGGGCTCTTCTACTAATGGAGGCACTCTTGGGGCACATTATCACAGTTGGGGGCACTGTATGGGGCAGTATTACTAATGAGAGCATTCTAGAAGGGAATTACTATTGGTGGGACTTTAAGGACCACTTTACTATGGGAGGACTATCTGTATGGCACTATTATTTCTTCAGAATAGTATCTGGGGTTATAGGGGAGTACAGCGAGCAGCAGGATAACACTGTTGGGACTCCAACAGTGTGGGGGATGATGATAGAAAAGTGAGGAAGCTAAAATGTCTTTGTGTCAAACTCTGCGAGTCGAGGCGAGGCTGAAAGAAGTTGTCAACCCATGGGGTCCTCAGCCTCCTCCCCAAACTCCTCATCAGGGTAGCTCATACAAGTCGTCAACAGGGAGACTCTCTTGACTTTCTTTCGTAGGGCATAGTGGAGTTTTCTTGCCACTTCTTAGGAAAAAGGGAGGCACCCCTCTAGGAATTGGCTGTAAAAACTGAGAGCGCTCCAATGAAAGCCTTCTCTCAGGCTGCAAGGAGGAGAAGCAGGAGGAACCCATGGACTGAGAGGAAGAATGAGTCATCCAATCCACTATCTCATCCGCTTTCTTCTCAACAATAATGTTGCACCTTTCTGAAACCAGCAGGGGCAACTGCGGCCTACTACTACTACTAAGTCTCTGGGTCTTTTTGTTTGGAACCCTTCAGTAGCCTGGACATTTTTGTGCCTCTCAGATAATGTTGTGCATTACCCTGTGTATTGATGTAGTAATCACATATATAAGCTAATTTGGATATAATTCGAGATGAGTGAAGTTTTGAAAAAATCAATTCAACAAAGTTTGGCAAGAAATTTTCTTTGTTCCGAATTAATTAGGCACAATTTGTTAAAAATCCAATATACCCATACGTCAAGGTGGCTGCGGGAATGTTGGAAGTGGGCTGCTGCAGAGAGCCTGCTCCATACCTGTCCGGAGGCACAGCTCAGCAAGGAGCACGGTATAATGCCATTCACCCTAATAGATCTCTGCACGTATGTCACAATGGCTAAGTGAATGTATGGAGCAGGCTGCTGCAGAGAGCCCTCTCCATATGTGGCACCTTCCATCTATATCATACAGCAGACACCTGCCTGCAATAACAGCGATTCTGTTAAACCCCCTCATTTAACCCCTCAGATACCGCGATCAATGGCATCTGTTAGGTAAGGCAGAGAGGTTCTGCTTCCTCTGCCTTCCGATTGGACCCCCGCAGTGAAATCGAGGGGATGTGATCAATTACCATGGCAACCTGGACACTTCTGAAACTTTCAAGGCCTAACCTGGTAAGCTCCATGCTGCGCTGTCCCCGAGGCACAGCTCAGCAGGGAGCACGGTATAATGCTGTTAACCCTCATAGATCTCTATTAGGGTGAATAGGAAAAGGGATCAAAAGACCCCAGGTACCTAGCCCCCTAAGGGGGCTAAACGTTATTGTTAAAAAAAAACAAAAAAACATTAAAATATTAAAAGTTTAAATCACTCCCCCTTTCCCAATTTTACATCTAAAGATATATAAACAATAAAAAAAAGTTAACATCTCGGGTATCTCAATGTCTGAAAAAGTCTGACCTATTACAATATTTAAAAATATTTCCTATGCAATGAACGCCAAAACGGTAAAAAAGAAAATGAAAAACACACGATTCGCTGTTTGTTGGTCACTTTTTCCCCCTAAAAAATTTAACAGTGTTCAAAAAGTCATACGTACTAATACAAACTACAGTTCATCCCTCAAAAAACAAGGCCTCCTACAGCTCTGTATACCGAAATATTTTTTTTCCCCTTTGGGTAGGAGTGGGCCAGTCTGAGTTACCGAGGAAGTGTTGAAGTTAGACTGTGAGAGAGACTAGACAACATGGCGGATTGAGGGAGTGTTTTCCCCTCCTGCAGGAGTCTTCCAGGGGAGGCAGCTCGTAGAGCACCCCAACCCCTTGAATTTATTAACTTTTTAGAAAATGGTGGGCACCTGTCGACAGGACTTTGTTTTCCGTCTGCATAAGGGAAACCAGAGGGATCTGTTATGCTTGCCCATAGACTTCTATTATGACGGATCAAAACGGAATGTCTCTTAGTCTTCCGTTTTGCATTCTATTCGGGAATTCCATTATATTCCGTTATAAACAGAACCTATAACGGAATGCCCTAACGCAAGTGCAAGCCCGCCCTTAATTGTCTCTGTACTGTTGGAGGAAACACTGAATGTATGTGGAGGGCAAGCCTCTACATAACTTTGGCACTTCCTCCAGCAGACCATTTGACAAACTTAAATTTACAACAGCTCCCTTGCTGTGGATGTATGCATATGGTTGTGTACATGAGGCCTTATATTGACTGGTATGGATCTGGTGTGGGTAGAAGAGAGAATTTCTGATGTCATCTATGACAATTGGGCAGAGCTCATAGCTGGCCTTTATTTTGTATTTAGTTGCATCGACTGCAGGAAGAGATGCCTAATTTATTAAGAGCAAAGTATTCATAAATAAAAAAAATCACTATGTGATGAATTACTTTGTCACAAAGTACATTTCATTGTAAATAGTGGGTACTATGACAGGGAGCGGCAATTGTGCCGACCCCCATCATTTTACTCCTCCGATGCCGTGTTCATAGCTGATTGTGGCATCTGACATTAATATTGAAGTGTAAATTAAAAAAATATATAATAATTCTTACCTCATGCATTTGCTTGCAACGTGCCGACCACTGCCATCTTGATTGAAGGGCTAGCGTGAAAACTTTTGTGGTCCATGATGACATCAAATGTCACCACTTAGAGGGTTTTGTGTGAGATCTTTGCGGCGAATTGAATTTTCCCTGAAGATTCATTCAACATTAAAGAGGTGTATGCTTCTTGATAAATTAGGTGCACTTAACTCCCATGTGCTTTTTAGTAACACTGGTGTAGGAAACACCAATCTTAGTGTAATCTGCCCCATGGTGTGTTGTAGATTTTTTATTTTATGCAGTGTGGCTTTCAATTAAAGAGGTTGTCAGGTCCCAAAATCAAAATACATTCTTTTTATGTGCTCTTAAAACCCCTCACCATGCATATTTATGCCCCTAATACCTGTTTTTCATTTCTGTACTTTCTTTCCCCTGTCTGGGCATCAGATTCCCTGGCAGATCTGTTTACATTCACAGCTACCCTGGCTGCCCAGCATTGATGAGTAGTGATGAGCGGCAGGGGCAATATTCTAATTCGCGATATTTTGCAAATATTTGTCAAATATTGGCTAATTCGAGGATTCGCGATTATTTTCTTGATTGTGAAAATTGGCAATGTAATATGCGCGTATTGCGTACGCAGTACAGGCGAGCGTCACTGTTGCTACATTTTTCAAGCTGCTAGAAGTTTTCTGAGACTGGAGAAAATGGTTGGCACGGCAGAACATTACAATAGCTGTATATGCAGATAGAGTGCTCCAATATATTCGCAATTGCGCAAATCGGCAATTAATGATGCGCATATTTTTGCACAATATGTGCAAATTCATTTTTTAACAGGTCTGACTACATAGTACTGATTGGTGCACTAAGTGTTGTTGTGAACTTGTGACATCACAGCACTATGTCTGTAGCATGTACGTATGGACAGCAGAACCTATCGCACTACCTAACACCCTGCACTGGAACCTGTCAGCTACACTATATCAGGATCTACCCTACACTGACATCTCCCACTATCTGTATTATATATATGAGCTATCTAACTATCTAATGTAATGACACAGCAAAGCACAGAGCACAGCAATGACACTGCTCTCTCTCTCAGAACTGCAAAAAACTGTAGACAATGGCTGCTGGGGAGGTTCTTATATAGTAAGGGGTAGGCAACTTTCCTATTGGTTGCTAGGGGTGTTGCTAAGCTCAGACAAAGACATTGCAGCCTTCTCATTGGCCCACAAGCAAAAAGCAGGGAGGGATCATGGGTTCAGATGAAAAAAAATCTAGAATATCCGCGAATACGAATATATAGCACTATATTCAAAATCTTCACAAATTCTCAAAGTGGTGATATTTGTGAATATTTGCGCCCAACACTAGTGATGAGTCACAGGCTGACCCCGCCCTCTCACTGCTCAGTCTGCAGGAGCTCCGCCTACTACACCTCCTGTGGACATGTTACTACACCCATACATGAATCCTTCTTGTCTATTTCTCACTCAGTTTGTAAGTCACATCACTGACAGGCCACATGTTCTTCTCTCACCATCTAGGAGTGCAATAAACTGCTTAAAATATATCAAAATACATCTATATTTATTCCTATCATGTATGATAAGGCCTGCTGTGCCTGATACACAGCCTGCAATACAGCCTGCTGACCTGTGTATCTAATCCTATCCTGTACTGTCTGGTGTGTATCTAAGCTTATCATGTCCAATACTGCTCACTGGGCATGTGTCTCTAAGTATGTCATCTGAGATACAGTCTACTGTTCCTGCATCAAAGTACTGAGCTATGTATCTAAACCTTTAAGCACACGACCATATCCGTTTTGTGGTCTGCAATTTGCGCAACTACCAAATAAGGATACTGTCCATGTGCGACACACATTTATTTGCATAGCCATTGACTTCTATGGGATTGAGGTCCGCATTTTGAGATCCAGAATAGGACATGTTCTATCTTTTGTAGAACTGACATACGGATGTGGATAGCGCACTGATGACGTCCATGTGCTTTTCACATCTGCTTGTCAGTTTTGCGAAAGATAGAAATGTCCTATTCTGGTCCTCAAAATGCAGACCTCAAGCCCATAGAAGTCAATGGGTCTGCAAAAAAATGCACATATCACACATAGATGGTATTCCTTTTTAGTGGATCCCCAACTTGCAGACCTCAAAACGGATATGGTCATGTGCCTGAGGCCTAATCCTATCTTTTTCAGTCCTGCCAGCTGAAGTGTTTATCTTGGCCTTGTGATACACCATGTGATACGGCCATGATCAGCCCGGGAAACACAATCGCCGCTTCTCCCAGGCCGACCGCGCTCTCCTGACCCCAAATGACTGTATGACAGTAATGTATGATGCAGCCAGTCTCTATCTGATCAGGGGGTATGTACACATGATGAGTGCACTACATATGCCAGCCGGTGAGATAAGACTGGCTATATCATACAGCTGCCCCATAACAGTGACATCCACAGCGTCTCTATAACAGTGACATCCACAGCGTCCCTATAACAGTGACATCCACAGCGTCCCCATAACAGTGACATCCACAGTGCCCCATATCAGTGACATCCACAGTGCCCTATAACAGTGACATCCACAGTGCCCCATAACAGTGACATCCACAGCGTCCCTATAACAGTGACATCCACAGCGTCCCTATAACAGTGACATCCACAGCGTCCCCATAACAGTGACATCCACAGTGCCCCATATCAGTGACATCCACAGTGCCCTATAACAGTGACATCCACAGTGCCCCATAACAGTGACATCCACAGCGTCCCTATAACAGTGACATCCACAGCGTCCCTATAACAGTGACATCCACAGCGTCCCCATATCAGTGACATCCACAGTGCCCTATAACAGTGACATCCACAGTGCCCTATAACAGTGACATCCACAGTGCCCCATAACAGTGACATCCACAGCGTCCCTATAACAGTGACATCCACAGCGTCCCTATAACAGTGACATCCACAGCGGCCCCATAACAGTGACATCCACAGCGTCCCTATAACAGTGACATCCACAGCGGCCCCATAACAGTGACATCCACAGCGTCCCTATAACAGTGACATCCACAGCGTCCCTATAACAGTGACATCCACAGTGCCCCATAACAGTGACATCCACAGTGCCCCATAACAGTGACATCCACAGTGCCCCATAACAGTGACATCCACAGTGCCCCATAACAGTGACATCCACAGTGCCCCATAACAGTGACATCCACAGCGTCCCTATAACACTGACATCCACAGCGTCCCTATAACACTGACATCCACAGCGTCCCTATAACAGTGACATCCACTGTGATGAAACAAACCTCACCACTGGGTTTTGGAGGGGCCTGTTTGCCAGCCTCTTGCCTCAGGATTATGGCCCATATACTAACTTTGAAGGAGAAGACAGAACGGCCGCACGGCCTAAATCTGTGGAGCTGTTTTGGGCAGGAAAGCCATGCTTGCGGTCGGTCAAATGTGACTTCCATGGAATTCGGGAACCCCTGCTTGGATCTGGGTGATTTATGGATATGTTGTTCGCCCAGATCAGAGCTATCCATGGATGTATAAATGGGGATATGTGGGGTTTGAGGTGTTTTCTGTGTTTTGAGAAAAATATGTGTTTTCTGCCTGTGAGTGATTTAGTTAGCCCATGGTGTCATATTCAACAATAAACAATCAAAAATCATAAATAACCTAGTAAATAATAACAAACACCAGTATGGATGAAATGGCCGCGGTCTTTATTAAATTTTGGGGGTCACATAAACCAAAAGCAAATAAATCATTATAACTTTGAAATACCCATAAATAATAAAGTCCATTACAACTTCTCTTTTGTCCACCTAGAAGGCTGGGCGATTAACCCACCCCCCAAAATTCCATATCTTCGGGAGGGCAGGCGGGACGAACTTCCAGTTTGAATCTTGACATGACGACTGAATCCCCAATGTAAGTACTGCTCCATAAATAGCTGAAATTCCCGCCACAAAGGGCCCATCACCAATCAAAGTTCAATTCAAAAATAGAAAATATGCCCAGCAACCAGGCAGCAAAAGATCTAACCAATAGCAGCGATGGGCAAACTTGCCCAGCAACCATCCTGAAACCAAATTAGCCAATCCTGAAGCTGTCTGACTTGTCACCGGCTTACTGAAAAGCTGAGGAGAAATTAAATTAAAATAAAATAGGGGGGGGGGGGGGAGAAAAACCACAAAAACATCCTATGTTTTCAATGACACCATGAGGGGCAAAGCCAATTCTGCCCGGGCCCCCGACATGGTGTCATATTTAACAATAAACAATCAAATATCATAAATAACCTAGTAAATAATAACAAACACCAGTATGGATGAAATGGCCGCGGTCTTTATTAAATTTTGGGGGTAACATAAACCAAAAGCAAATAAACCATTATAGCTTTGAAATACCCATAAATAATAAAGTCCATTACAACTTATCTTTTGTCCACCCAGAAGGCTGGGCGACTAACCCTAACAGGCAAGTGCGGCATTAGCCGCACATGCCCCCCCCCCCCCCCCCCAACAAAACCACAGCCCTTTTAATGATAGACTGCAAACCATTATTAAAAATGCAAAGACCTATATCGGATAGGTGAGCCAAATCCTCACGGTAAAAGCCTAAAACAGAACCATCCAGTTCCGAATGGCGAAAGGACCAACCATTCACTATTCATTAAGAATTTCAAATGAAAATTATTCCATAAAAAACGCAGAATCATTTCGGAAAAAACTAGAACGACACCTGGAACCAGATGACTAATAGATACCAAATCTCTTTTCATTTCCGCCAACAGGTCCAATGTTTTATTCCTACCCAGGTCATTACCCCCAACATGGAGTAAAATAACCTGAGGAGGAAGGCAAGACTGTAATTCCCCTTTTATAATAGGAATCACCTGCTGCCAGCGCAACCCTCTAAAACCTAACCAATATAAACAGAAGGAAAGTCAAAAAGCACTTGCTGAGAATAGTTATGAACAGAGGCTCTCGTTTCTGCCCAGAAAATGAATGAATGTCCGACAATCCAAACTCTGATATGCTCAGAATCTGAAAAAGAATTATAATTATAAAACTAAGTTAGGTCTGACATACATCTTGTAACTATCTGAATCCCATCTTCCAATTCTTTTTATCAAAGCCTTATCCAAACCCATTTGAGAAGTTTCCGTAGCTGCCCCAATGCGAAATGAATGGGATGAATAATGCTCAGATCTTAAAGGGACTCTGTCACCACTTTCTAACCCCCACTTTTAAAACTATAGTTCTGTCCATGGAGCCCCTGTGATTTCAATGGTGTTGTTATATGCGAAATCCGCAGGCTCGTTTTGATAAAAAAAAGCTTTTAACTAACCTGTCAGTCATGAGGATAAGGTGCCCAGGGCGTTTCTCCCGGTCTGAACATGCCGCCGCCGCCGCCGTTGGTGCCCAGCTCCTCCTCTGCCTTGAATTTGCGCCGCCTGAATGTCAAGAAATACGCCTCCGGCTCTCCCTCAGTCCCCCCTCCTTTTCCAAAATTTCGCGCATGCGCACAGGCCTGTGCCTGATGCGCCCGTGCAGACTTTACGATTCAGCCTTATTGAGCGAAGTGCGCATGCTCAACCTCCCGATAACGCGAACACTGCCGCACGCGCGGGATCTTAGAAAAGAAGGAGGGGGGACTGAGGGAGAGCCGGAGGCGTATTTCTTCACATTCAGGCGGCGCAAATTCAAGGCAGAGGAGGAGCTGGGCACCAACGGCGGCGGCATGTTCAGACCGGGAGAAACGCCCTGGGCACCTTATCCTCATGACTGACAGGTTAGTTAAAAGCTTTTTTTATCAAAACGAGCCTGCGGATTTCGCATATAACAACACCATTGAAATCACAGGGGCTCCATGGACAGAACTATAGTTTTAAAAGTGGGGGTTAGAAAGTGGTGACAGAGTCCCTTTAAGCCCAATAATGACAAGCATTTTTTTTAAAACAGCATTAAATTGAAATTTTGACAAAGAGGTACCATCCTCATGAATTGAAAAAGAATTACCTCCAACTGAACGAACCTCTAAAAATATTTTAACCGCTAGCACTGGGCAAACTTCAGAATCACAGATCCGATTTAATGAAACAACTGAACCTCTACCCACTTGATCCATCTTGGATTTCCTGATTGTAATCACAACAGAATTTTCAAACAATTTAATATCAGATAATAGCAATGATGAATCTGCACGAACATTAGAGGCAACCAGCTCACTAACTCTGAATCCACCCAAAAATGCCAACACAAATGCTGATCTGAACAACCTAAACTCAAAAACTGACGAAGTAATATGATTTGCTGAGACAACCAACTTAAACAATAAAACAACTGTGACCGGTCTACGAACATCAGCAACAAAACAACCCTTCTTAAAACCCTTCATAAACTGCTTTACTGCAAAAGACCTATTAGTAGTAGAAAGACCTGCTAACCTGAAAAAGAAAGATACGCCTGCCAACGTCTTCTGAACAGATGAAAAACCCAAACCCACCCTAACCAATTGACAAATAAACTCCATAACTGACCCCACTTTGCTATCAAAAACATTTTAATTATTCCCATTACAAAATAGGTCCCATTTGTTCCATGCTAAAGCATACCCGCTCCACGTATTAGGTGCTAGCGAATTCCGGATCTGTTCACACATCAGTGCCAGATTATCTCGCATAGGTAAGGTGGACACGGAATACCTTCCTTCTCTGCGTCCGGAGCCAGGGCATAGAATTCCTCCCACTGCGCACGAGAAAGAGAGTCTGCTATAGTATTAACTTTACCAGCTATATGCGTAGCCTTTAACCATATATTTCTAGAAAGACAATACCGAACCACCACATGTAATGGCTTCACTACCATCCAATTGTTAGAAGATAAACAATTCACTGCAAATAATGCCCCTTTATTATCAGTATGTAATAATACTCTCTTATCCGCGAACTCTTTACCCCAAATAATCAATGACACTACCAATGGGAATACTTCCAATAAAACTAAATTTCATGTAACCCCCTCCTGCTCTCCAAGACTCGGGCCATGGCTCCGCCGACCACAGGCCTTGCAAAAAAGCTCCATAGCCCCAAGAACCAGAAGCATCAGTAAATAAACCAAGTGTATCCACATCTATAAACTCCCATTGCCAAACACTAGTACCGTTAAAGTGAATCAGAAACTCTTCCCATAATCTAAGGTCATCCTTTAAGTCTCTAGATAATCTATTCTATTAAATGACATGGAAAAACAGTTTTCTCCTCTGCTAAAGGGATACCAAAATGACTACAAACTTCATAAAAGCAATTCAACAACAAAGAACAAACGTCTGAACTAGGGGGATCGATAAACAAAAAATCATCAAGATAATGTAATAAACCACCTTCTTTAACTGAATACATATAAACCCAATGAATGAAACCTCCCTAGGTGTCTCCTACGGTTGGACTCCTGGCTCACTTGCAATAAATTTGAGTGTAGAGATAGTAGGAGTAATAGAGGAATTTGCAGCAGAAATGAGGTCCAGACCTTTAGGTGAAGTTCAAACGTTTCTTTACTGAAGATAACTTGTATCCAAGCAGTATACAGATTTGGTCTCTGGTCCCAGCAGGTTTTAGCAATCATTGGCAGGAATAAACACTTCTGAGCTTTAAATCTGGAGCTTGCAAGATAATTTGTCTGCTTGGTAGCTCTGTAATTGTAGCAGGAACTAATCTTCTGCACTTTTCTGTACTTCTGCTGTATGGGGACAGATTAGCTGAGGAGGAATGGTTTCTCCTAGGTCTCTGGACTTTACTCACAGATAGTTTCTCAGGAGATGTTTTCTTCCTGGAACTATGGAGGTTGTCTGTTTTTTTCATCCAGCTGAGGCTGAAGGGTCCCAGATTGGGTATTTGATCAATGTCTCAGCCCTTTCTTCTCTATGCAGGGTATCTCCTACACACACACCCTACCCCTAGCAGGGGGTGGGCTACACTGACCCTAACTTCCTTCCCCAACAATGCTGCAGGATGTGGGAACAGTTCACATCTCCACAGAGGGAGAGCTAAGCTGGAATGATCCATTCTAGCTTAGATTCCCTAAACTAGGACTTGTACCTGGCCAATGCATTGCTGCCACCTGCTGGTCAACCTGGAAAATTACAGGAAAACAATTACATTTAACATGGTTTTACATGCAGATTTGTGAAAACATAATGTAAATTACATCTGATGACAATGTAAAAGCGCTTAAAGACAGTAGCGAGGTAGAGGCGTGTAGTAACACAACTCTGGGGTGTTACAGTTGCACTCCTTTTAAATATGTTTTAATCTCTTTGTTAGGAAGTAATGTCACTTTTAATAGATTTTGGGAAAGGGGAAAACATGCCTGCTTCGCCTAGGGCGTCAAAACTTCTTGTGCTGGCCCTGCCTATATGACACCAAGCACCCCGCCGATCAGCTGTCTGAAGAGACCGAAGCACTGTGGTGAGCACTGTAGCCTCTTCCTACGTCGGTGGCGTCACGTTAATCAGCCACATGGCCTTGGTGCAGCTCAGTTCTATTCAAGTGAAGCTGCAATACCAAGCACAGCCTCTGTAGAGCATCTGTCCTTGGGGGTCCCGGGTGTCTGACCCCTCACGATCTGATATTGATGACCTAGCCTGACGTTAAAGGGGTTCTCTGGGCTTTTAATATTGATGACCTATCCTCAGGATAAGTGATAAATATCAGATTGGTAGGGGTTTGACACCCGGCATCCTGACGATCAGCTGTATGAAGGAAAGGCATGTGTGCCGTCTCCCTTCTCTCTTCCTGCTTGCCGTAGACATTGCATGCGTCTTCCATTCATACAGCTGATGTGTCAGACGACCGCCAATCTAATATTGATGACCTATCCTGAGGTCATCAATATTAAAAGCCTGGAGAACCTCTTTAAATCAATATCAGAACCTCATAAATCCCTTTAATGTGTTTTTCGAGCTTCTTGGGTGTGTATGACATTCACTTTATTACTTACTGGTGGCTTGTCTTCAGCGCAAATATTCGAAAAGCAAATTTTTATCGCGAATATCGGCACTTCGAGAATTCGAGAATATTTAGAATATAGTGCTATATATTTGTAATGACAAATATTCGTGTTTTTTTTGTTTTTTTTAACACAGTACACATCAGGTAACATAGTACATAAGGCCGAAAAAAGACATTTGTCCATCCAGTTCGGCCTGTCATCCTGCAAGTTGATCCAGAGGAAGGCAAAAAACCCCTGTGAGGTAGAAGCCAATTTTCCCCGCTTTAGGGGAATAAAAATTCCTTCCCGACTCCAATCAGGCATCAGAATAACTCCCCGGATCAACGACCGCTCTAGTAGCTATAGCCTGTAATATTATTACTCTCCAGAAATACATCCAGGCCCCTCTTGAATTCCTTTATTGTACTCACCATCACCACCTCCTCAGGCGGAGAGTTCCATAGTCTCACTGCTCTTACCGTAAAGAATCCTCTTCTATGTTTGTGTACAAACCTTCTTTCCTCCAGACGCAGAGGATGTCCCCTCGTCACAGTCACCGTCCTGGGAATGAATAGATGATGGGATAGATCTCTGTACTGACCCCTGATATATTTATACATATTAATTAGATCTCCTCTCAGTCGTCTTTTTTCTAAAGTGAATAACCCTAATTTTGATAATCTTTCAGGGTACTGTAGTTGCCCCATTCTAGTTATTACTTTAGTTGCCCTCCTCTGGACCCTCACCAGCTCTGCTATGTCTGCTTTGTTCACTGGAGCCCAGAACTGTACACAGTACTCCATGTGTGGTCTGTCTAGCGATTTGTAAAGTAGTAGGACTATGTTCTCATCACGGGCATCTATGCTCCTTTTGATGCAACCCATTATCGTATTGGCCTTGGCAGCAGCTGCCTGACACTGTTTTTTTGCAGCTTAGTTTGCTGTTTATTAAAATTCCTAGATCTTTTTCCATGTCAGTGTTACCGAGTGTTTTACCATTTAATAAGTACGGGTGACTTGCATTTTTCCTTCCCATGTGCATAACTTTACATTTGTCAGTGTTAAACCTCATCTGCCACTTATCTGCCCAAGCCTCCAATCTATCCAGATCCCTCTGTAGTAGTATACTGTCCTCTTCTGTGTAAATTACTTTACACAGTTTAGTGTCATCTGCGAAAATTGATACTTTACTATGCAAGCCTTCTACAAGATCATTAATAAATATATTAAAGAGAATAGGGCCCAATACTGACCCCTGAGGTACCCCACTAGTGACAGTGACCCAATCTGAGTGTGTACCGTTAATAACCACCATCTGTTTTCTATCATTGAGACAGTT
Source organism: Bufo gargarizans (assembly GCF_014858855.1). NCBI lineage: Eukaryota > Metazoa > Chordata > Amphibia > Anura > Bufonidae > Bufo > Bufo gargarizans. Next base: position 608,577,446 of record NC_058082.1, read on the forward strand.
ACTTACCCACATACAGACGTTTTCTCCTAGTCCGAGCATTCTCATTTTATATACTAACCTTTTATGCGGTACAGTGTCAAATGCTTTGGAGAAGTCCAGATACACGACATCCATTGATTCGCCGCTGTCAAGTCTAGAACTTACCTCCTCATAGAAACTGATTAAATTTGTTTGACATGACCGATCCCTCACGATGCCATGCTGATATGGCGTTATTTGCTTATTTCCGTTAAGATGCTCTAACATAGCATCTCTCAGAAAACCTTCAAACAGTTTACCCACAACAGATGTTAAAATTACCGGACTATAGTTTCCGGCCTCTGTTTTTGGACCCTTTTTGAATATTGGCACCACATTTGCCATGCGCCAATCCTGTGGGACATTCCCTGTCAATATAGAATCTGCAAATATCAGAAATAAGGGTCTGGCTATGACATTACTTAATTCCCTTAGGATACGGGGGTGTATGCCATCCAGTCCTGGCGATTTGTCTATTTTAATCTTTTTAAGTCGCTGTTGCACTTCTTCCTGGGTCAGGCAGGACACTTTTAATGGGGAATTTATTTCAACATTCGGCAGTTTATTTTCCTCAGTGAATACATTGGAGAAAAATGCTTTGCTTTCTCCTCGTCGCTCTCTGCAACTCCCCCATTACTCTTTAACGGGCCGACACCTTCAGATTTATACTTTTTAACATTTATCTAATTGAAGAACATTTTAGGGTTAGTTTTACTCTCTTTGGCAATTAATCTCTCGGTCTCTAGTTTGGCCGCTTTTATTAGTTTTTTACATGTTCTATTTTTTTTCCTTATAGTTTTTCAGTGCTTCCGTGCTACCCTCCTTTTTCAGTGAATTATATGCTTTCTTTTTGTCATTTATTGCTTTCTTTACAGTTCTATTTATCCACATTGGTTTCTTTTTGTTCCTTAACCTGTTATTCCCATACGGTATGTACCTCTCACAATGAGATTTTAGGATGCTTTTAAAGATATCCCATTTTGTGGCCGTATTTTTATTTGTGAGGACTTTATCCCATTTAGTTAGGCCTATGGCCTCTCTTAGTTGGCTAAATTTAGCTTTTTTGAAGTTTGGTATTTTTGTTCCTCCCTGTAGAAACGCTCTTTTGAATGATAATTGAGAGGTTATTACTTTGTGGTCACTATTTCCCAGGTGTCTGTTGTTCTGTCAGGCCTATTGGTTAATACTAAGTCCAGTATGGCCGTCCCTCTAGTCGGGTCCTGAACCAGTTGGGAGAGGTAATTGTCTTTGGTTATTGCCAAGAACCTGTTTCCTTTATGACATATACAAGTTTCAGTTTCCCAGTCTATATCTGGGTAGTTGAAGTCCCCCATAATAACCACCTCATTATGATTTGCCGCCTCGTCTATCTCGTTTAGTAGTAGATTTTCTGTGGACTCTGGTATATTAGGTGGTTTATAGTAAACTCCTATTAGTAATTTATTATAGTTTTTAGCGTCATGTATCTCTACCCACAGTGACTCCATCTATATTTATTTATAAAGGAGATATATAACGCGAGTTTGACCGCGACGCGTGGTTGATTAAGTGTGGTTGCGTAAGTGTGTGACTTAAGATTAAGTGACTTTAGATTCAGGGACTTCAGTGGGGGACTGTAATTAGCCAGTTTCTTAATACTACATTATATTGTATTTTTTGCTTTGCTGGTGAAATCCCCATTTAGTATGTGTTGCACAATTGACAACGCAGTCCAGTGCACATCTTGCATGATGTATGCAGTCCTGGAACAGGAGTTCAAGGGTGCATATCTTTGTTTAAGATGTGAGCAAATTACCCGTTTGGAATCGCTAATCGAGTCTCTAAATGGGCAAGTTGCAACACTGAGAGGCATTAACAATTTGCAAAAGTCTTTGGGGTAGATGAGGGGGAGGGTGACAGAGAGGAGGCTGAGGAAAGTGAGGTAGCTAGCTGGGTAACAGTTAGAAAGCGGGGTAGAGGGAAGAGTGCTAGGGAGGCTAGCCCTGACCTGACACACCCCAACAAGTTTGCACGTTTGGCAGATGAGGGGGATGTCAGTCCAGGGATGGCACTGCCACAGCCAGACACTTCCTCTGCCAGTCAGGGGAATGCCAGCTCCGGTAAGCAGGGGACCAGGAGAGCAGGGCAGGCCAGACAGGTGCTGGTAGTGGGAGACTCAATTATTAGGGGAACAGATAGGGAAATCTGTCACAAAGACCGTGATCGCCGAACAGTGTGCTGTCTTCCTGGCGCTAGAGTTCGACACATCGCGGATCGGGTTGACAGATTACTGGGAGGGGCTGGAGAAGATCCAGCGGTCATGGTCCATATCGGAACCAATGACAAAGTTAGGGGTAGGTGGAGAGTACTTAAAAATGATTTTAGGGATTTAGGTCAAAAGCTGAGGGCAAGGACCTCAAAGGTAGTATTTTCCGAAATACTACCTGTACCACGAGCCACACAAGAGAGGCAGCGGGAGATTAGGGAAATTAACAAGTGGCTCAAGAACTGGTGTAGGAAGGAGGGGTTTGGGTTCCTGGAGAACTGGGCCGACTTCTCTATCGGCTACAGGCTCTATCGTAGGGACGGGCTGCACCTCAATGGGGAAGGGGCAGCTGTGTTGGGGAAGAAGATGGCTAGAAGGTTGGAGGAGTGTTTAAACTAGGGACTGGGGGGGAGGGTAATTATGTTATAGAATGGGAAGATAGTGCAGATAGAGACCGGGGGCAAGGTAGTGAGACTGGGGGAGGAATGGAAGGAGGGACTAGAACAGTTTAGAAGGAAAGGTGTAGGGTAAAAAACTATACATAAACCTCTCAAATGTATGTATACTAATGCCAGAAGCCTGACTAATAAAACTGGTGAACTGGAATTAGTGATGTGTGAGGAGGACTATGACATAGTGGGAATAACTGAGACATCGCTGGATGATAGCTATGACTGGGCAGTTAATGTACAGGGTTACAGCCTGTGATCATCCCTACCTTCTTCTAGCTTGTGGGCCAATGAGAAGGCTTTGTCAAAGCTTAGCAACATCCCTAGCAACCAATAGAAAAGTTGACTGCCCCTTACTATACAAGTTGCATGTATTGCTGAAAATTTGCAAGCGCGAATATATTGGAGCACTTTTTCTACATATAAAGCTATTCTAATGTTCGGCTGTGTCAACCATTTTCTCCAGTCTCAGGAAACTTCTACCAGCTTGAAAAATGACATAGCATAAATGACCCACGCCGGTATTTTGCGTGCATTACACAAATAAAACATTACCGATTTTCGCAATCAAGAAAATAATCTCGAATTCTCGAATATATGATGAATATATTCGAATATTGCCCCTGCCGCTCATCACTACTGGTGGCCAGTTGGGTTGGAAACTTATATGAATGGCTGATGTTACTGGATAAGGTTCCTGCAGGTTGCGGATTATGTGCATTTTTTCAATGTGGGTTTTTGTGTGGAAAAATCACAGCAAATTGCACAACCGCAAAACATAGACACCGGCTGTGTGTGTTCCTCATTATGTCAAACGGAACGTGCTTACCTCTATAGACCTGTCCAATCCTTGTCCGTAAAACGGACAAGAGTAGGAGATATTCTGTCTTTTTTGCAGGGCCGTGGAACGGACATACGGATGTGGACAGAACATGGGTGTGCTGTCCGCATCTTTTTCAGTCACATTGAAGTGAATGGGTCCTCATCCAACCTACAAAAATGCAAATAGGGTGCAGACGAAAAATACGTTAGTGTGCATGAGCCCTAATACAGTAACAGTAAATTGAATGAGATTTGACTAATCTGATGTACACTTTGCGTATTTTTTTTATGTGTGGAAATTTTTAAATCCGCAGCATGACATTTATATGTAGTGTTTTCCCCATTGGCTTCAGTGGGGTTGTTAACATAAACAAAAAATCCTCAACAAAAAGCACATAAAACTGCACAAAAATGCACCAAAACCACAATAAATTGAGCAGATTTATGTGTGGTTGTTATCACATTTTTGATGCGGTTTTCATGTGGATTTTTTGCTTACAAATCTGCACCGTCCATTGCGGATCCACAAGATACATATGCGGTCCGTGTTGCATTCACATCTGTTGCAGACCCATTAAAGTCTGCAGCCAAATACAGGACACGCTCTATCTTTTTGCGGAACGGACACATGGGTGGAAGTAAAATGCAGACAGATGAGTCAAATCCGTATTTTGCGGATCTGCGATTTGCAGTCCATAAAATGCGCATGGTCGAGTACATGAGGCCTTATACTGACTGGTATGGATCTGGTGTGAGTAGGGGAGAGAATTCCTGATCTCATCTATGACAATCTGGCAGAGCTCATAGCTGGCATTGATTTGCATTTAGCTGCATGGACTGCTGAAAGAGACGCTTAATTTATTAAGAGGTGTACGCGACTTGATAAATGAGGTGCATCTAACTCCAGTGGCTTCTTATCAACACTGGTGTTGGCTTTCAGTCAGTCAGTCATAGGTATGGGGAGTCATGAAGAATATCTGATGGCCTCGAGAGCGTTTGGCCATCATTTAAATTATATATAGACATCAGTGTGTGGGGGGGGGGGGGCCGCACTAAAGTACCTAGGACAGCAGGAACTGTGAATAGGGCCCTGGACCTCATCCCAATCAGCTTACAATCTACAAGGAAAGGAGACTGAAGGTGTGAAATACCGGCTACAAGCTGATTGCTGGGTGTAACTGGTGCACATTCTGTTTTCCTAGTGTGTACACAGGGCCTCATACATGGACAACACAGGGCAACGATCCCCTTACCAACCAAATGGGATTTTTTCTTCAACTGATTCTAAAAAAATAATTTATTATGTAAATGATGGTAAAGCTATGCTCAGATATAAGGGTTTCTCCATACATTTTCTTCTTGCTGATTTTTCACATTTTTCCATCACTGCAGTTCTATCAGCATTTCCTACATAGGATTTCCCTGGAAAGTAAAGGGGTACACAGGGTCAGCTTCCACACAATGGGGGCCACATTTATTTATGAATTGGGTTAATTCTAGACCTCCACAGGCCACACCTGACTGCAGCCTTACTAGGTTTAGGTAGTTTTTATTATGACATCAGCACATGATGACATCATAATAGAGGCGTTACTAGGCAGTGATGTCACAATTACACCAGAGGTCACATTAGGTGCTGAATTGCTGCCAGAGCCTCTGAGGGTTCCTGAAGGAGACAGAGACAGGATGAGAAGTTTGTACCATAATATTTCCTATCCATTATGCTTTCTATATGTATTGTCTGTAAATGTGAGAACAGTCTTGTTGTAAACTCTGTACATGAGGCACCGGATGTGTATGGGACCTTATATTTTTATACCTGTTCTCAGAAAAAGCCAGTATTGTGTATATCAAGCAATCAGATCTCTTCTGTAATGTTGTATCCTGCTATGGGAAGCCTCAGATCTGATTGCTGTGGGTAACACGGAGGTTTCTTCTAATATTCCTCTGTCTTCCATCATTCGGTATGGTAATGATGAGGACTATGACAGGCGTCTGCCAGCACCGGTCCTGGTTTTGTCGTAACACTTTGCATTGTAGAAATGTTTCTGGCCAATAATCATTATTTTAATTTTATTTTATTCCTGATTAGAAATTAATATTGCGATTGCAGCTTTGACAGCCACGGCTATAGCGGCCACGGGCATCGGCCTATTCATTTATTACAGGTAGGTCCCTGCATTGTTATATATGACACATCTATCATGTACACAGGAGCCTTATTGATTTATATGGGGATACAGTCATTTCTCAGGGTAGTTGAATGCACTTTTACCATCTCCTACTCTGGATCCTGTTTGCTTGTTGTATTTGTCACCGTTACCCCTGCGCCCACTATTACAGGGGTGCCAGGAAGAGCCATGTGCTTTGAAGCACCTTCATAAGGAAAACACCATAGCCCCATGCTAAGCAACGAGACCCTGTGCTTGTGGTCCTCCTGTTCTGGTGTAAATCAGCCTTGACCATCTACCCTGGTGGCAGGTTCTGTCCATACCTGTAGATTTAGGGAAGTAGAAGTGACATTACCGACACCTCAGTGTAAAATTGGCAGGAGCCTATTTGCCTTCTCCAAACCTCTCACCACACCGGCCATTTTCTGCTTCTACCATTCATGGTGTCAATTACTGGAGGAAGACTGGTGCGGTGACTACATTGTGGTCCATTCTTATATGTGCAACGATCTGCTATAGACATGGAATAGTCAGCTATTTGGTGGCTTTATTCCCTGCAGGATTATCACTTATTATCTTCTCTATTCTAGAAAAAAGAAAGACTTCTACAGAAGACTAAAAGACCTGGAGACGTCTTCATCTGACGAGTCAAGTAATGTAGAATTATAATGGATGTATCAGGTTTCTGATTTTTCACTGTATAGAATAGGAGCAGCAGAGTAATGTTCTTCTTCTGGTTTTTCTAGCGGTCTATGACTCTGACTACATGGAGTCTTCTACAAACTCCACACTCACATTCCATTCGGACGAAGAAGAAATGGAGGCAGATTGAGGAGGAGGAGACATCGGAGACCAGTATACATAAAAAAACTGTTCTTTTGTTCATTCAATAAATTAAACATTGAAATGATTTCAGCCTCCAGCAGTTTATTTAGATTCTCTGTTACAGCACATAGTGAGATCTATTCCACAATGTTCAAAAGATACTGAAGAGTTTTTGAATAAATTAAATGAGATAAAAGAGGGAAATGTCACTATTCTTTGCTCTTTATATGAAACAAGTTTGTACACAAATATACCACAAGCACTGATGTGTAAATAAACACATTAAAGGGGTTGTCTCATCATGGACAATGGTGGCATATCGCTAGGATAAGCCCCCATTGTTTTATAGGTGCGGTTCCCAGCGGTGGATATATCGAAAACGGATTGCCTCAAGTGAAGGAGGGTGCACTGCGCATGCGCAGCTGCGCTCTATTCATTTTCTATGGGGCCAACGAAAATAGCTGGCTCTGCTATTTCCGTCGGCCCCATAGAAATGAATGGAAGCGGGGGCCTCCAGCCACCACCTTGCGGCGCCCCGTTCTCAATATACAGTAGGTGCGGGTCCCAACAGTGGGATCCACACCTATAAGACAATGGGGACATATCCTAGCGATATGCCCCCATTGTCTATGATGAGACAACCCCTTTAAAGTGAATGGGAACATGTGCTGTCCATGGAGAACATGGATAGTAACACTTCTATGATTTAATGAAATGTGAAAGAGGCCTAAGGCCTTATCCACACATCAGTGTTTTGGTCAGTGATTTCCATCAGTGATTGTGAGCCAAAACCAGAATTGGAGCCTCCACAGACATAAGATATAAGGGATAGATCTGCACCTGTTCTATGTTTAGAGCAGCACCTGGTTTTGGTTCAAAATCACTTGTGGAAATCACTGTTCAAGCATTGTCTGGGTGAGGGGCTGAGTGACATCACCAGGATGAACTGGTGTACTGCCAGTGGTTGTCAACCAGCTTTCCTCAAAATGACAAATGAGCGTTCCATTTGTGCAGGTTTTTTTTTTTTTTTTTTTTACCATTTTAATTTAACAATGGGATTAAAGACATTGCTAAATAGAAAATTCTGTATATTCTATTGTAGTGCTGCCACCTACAGGCCTATGGTGGAATATACCAGTGGAAATCCTCAGGCCTTTCAAAATGAATTAACAGTTTCCCACAATTACTGCATAGGGGAGCCGTGCCAGACACAGAATTCAAGGACTAACAGGTTTTTTGCTGTCAGATGCCATGGTCATTTGACTGGGTGTCTGCTCTATAAATTAGCAAAAACCTGCTGGCTATGCTGCCGGCTGCGCTTTACAGTGGGTGCCATTTTTAAAGACAGGACTTCTGCCATACATGTATGTTGGAGGTCCGGAAAGGATTAAAGGGGTTACTGAGATAATTAATATTTCTAGTAATGCCCCTCTCTGAACCGCTGGTCCGTTTCTTCTCCTGCTGTTTACAGACTGCAGCAGCGACGTCCAGTTATACGGTACATGACTACTGCAGCAAATGACTGTCCTCTGCACAGTGACGTACCTTCAGTGAGGCTCGCAACAGTTACAGGGTCCTAGGGAAGGAACCTCCTCTCTTCCAAAAATGCTAAAACATATAAAACACAATGAGTTCCATACTGCAAACCAATCCCAGATTAGCAGCTGTGCTGGATAGAAATGCACTCACTAGATGGACCGAAACAACTCAGTTATCAAACATGATGAGTATATCACCGGCAACTAGAGCTACCACCTTCCCCATCTCTCGCAAAGAAGTCCAAGGAAACAAGAGAAGGCATGGTCCAGAGTACTGTCCAAATGAACAACCATGAACAGCTACGTATAGAAGCGGTCTGCCTCCTTCATCAGGTACCTGGTATATGATGGAGGCAGATCGACCCTGAAACGCATTATATGTGGCAATTTTATTTCATTTTTAATAGTAAATGTTCATTTGGAAGACAACACTCTGGACCTTGCCTTCTTTTGATTCCTTGAATCACTCTTCCCAAAATGAATTCACTGCACATGTACAGCGACGGGGACCACAGTGGCAATGTGTGAGTGCGGTGGCCTGATGGGTGTAGTAGTTGGTACTCACATTTCTGCAGCTCCCTGGGCTAGCATGCAGTGATGTGAAGGATAGCACCGGATTCATTCGGGGAACACTCTGGTGTTGAGGGATCTCCTGCCAGATGTTGGTTAAGATGCCCTTGATGGTACAGGCTTTAAGGTGCAGGGAAGGCAGGGTCCCTATTGGGTGGAAATGGTGGTAGAATAAAGAGGGGTTCATTTGAATAAACAATGCAAAGCGGTAGTTATAATCCATTCAAGGACATCACAAGTCAGTTGTATCTATAATCCTAATAACAGGTTCTTGGTGAGGTACTGACTCTGGTCACACTCAGGCTATTGTAACTTCTGGCTGACTGTCTATCTTCCAGGTGTGGAGTATCAATAGACTTCTATGTTTTACACAACCGGTACATATATCTTGCTTTCCTGGCTTGCTCACAATTTCCAGTACGACTGTCCACACTGTCCATAGAGGAATGTGGCTCCAAATACAGTTTTGTGCTTAACTGCAGAACATGAACAGGCCCCGTAGGCTAACTCCTGTCTCACCTGGTCTATAGGCTTAGGTAACACTGTCACCTCCACTAGTCTCTCCTTATACTCTCTCAACACTCTGAGTTTCTTGAGGACTACCCTTGGTCTGCGCATAACTCAGAGGGGTAGCTACTTGTCAGCTCACTTGTCTTCAGGGCTCAGCAGGTCCAGTTCTAGCTTTGGTCAGCAGGTCTGACTAAAACGTCTGAGAGCTTTTCTTAGCTGTAGACTCAACATTGGCTGACCTGACTATACTCAACTGCTGCACTTCACTTCCTAACTTCATCTGTACTAGACTTCCTCTTACCGCTTATTTGCACTGTGTATATACAGTACAGACCATAAGTTTGGACACACCTTCTCATTCAAAGAGTTTTCTTTATTTTCATGACTATGAAAATTGTAGATTCACACTGAAGGCATCAAAACTATGAATTAACATGTGAAATTATATACATAACAAAAAAGTGTTAAACAACTGAAAATATGTCATATTCTAGGTTCTTCAAAGTAGCCACCTTTTGCTTTGATTAGTGTTTTGCACACTCTTGGCATTCTCTTGATGAGCTTCAAGAGGTAGTCACCTTCACTCTGCGGTCCAGCTCCCCCAAACCATCTCGATTGGGTTCAGATCCGGTGACTGTGGAGGCCAGGTCATCTGGCGCAGCACCCCATCACTTTCCTACATGGTCAAATAGCAATTACACAGCCTGGAGGTGTGTTTGGGGTCATTGTCCTGTTGAAAAATAAATGATGGTCCAACTAAACGCAAACCGGATGGAATAGCATGCCGCTGCAAGATGCTGTGGTAGCCATGCTGGTTCAGTATGCCTTCAATTTTGAATAAATCCCCAACAGTGTCACCAGCAAAGCACCCCCGCACCATCACACTTCCTCCTCCATGCTTCAAGGTGGGAACCAGGCATGTAGAGTCCATACGTTCACCTTTTCTGCATCGCACAAAGACACTGTGGTTGGAACCAAAGATCTCAAATTTGGACTCATCAGACCAAAGCACAGATTTCCACTGGTCTACTGTCCATTCCTTTGTGTACTTTAGCCCAAACAAGTCTCTTCTGCTTGTTGCCTGTCCTTAGCAGTGGTTTCCTAGCAGATATTCTACCATGAAGGCCTGATTCACACAGTCTCCTCCTAACAGTTGTTCTAGAGATGTGTCTGCTGCTAGAACTCTGTGTGGCATTGAACTGTTCTCTAATCTGAGCTGCTGTTAACCTGCGATTTCTGAGGCTGGTGACTCGGATGAACTTATCCTCCGCAGCAGAGGTGACTCTTGGTCTTCCTTTCCTGAGGCGGTCCGCATGTGAGCCAGTTTCTTTGTAGCGCTTGATGGTTTTTGTGACTGCACTTGGGGACACTTTTACAGTTTTCCCGATTTTTTCAGACTGACTGACCTTCATTTCTTAAAGTAATGATGGCCACTCGTTTTTCTTTACTTAGCTGCTTTTTTCTTGCCATAATACAAATTCTAACAGTCTATTCAGTAGGACTATCAGCTGTGTATCCACCTGACTTCTCCACAACGCAACTGATGGTCCCAACCCCATTTATAAGGCAAGAAATCCCACTTATTAAACCTGACAGGGCACACCTCTGAAGTGAAAACCATTTTAGGTGACTACCTCTTGAAGATCATCAAGAGAATGCCAAGAGTGTGCAAAACAGTAATCAAAGCAAAAGGTGGCTACTTTGAAGAACCTAGAATATGACATATTTTCAGTTGTTTCACACTTTTTTGTTATGTTTATAATTCCACATGTGTTAATTCATAGTTTTGATGCCTTCAGTGTGAATCTACAATTTTCATAGTCATGAAAATAAAGAAAACTCTTTGAATGAGAAGGTGTGTCCAAACTTTTGGTCCATTCTGAATAGACGGTTAGAATTTGTATTATGGCAAGAAAAAAACGAGTGGCCATCATTACTTTAAGAAATGAAGGTCAGTCAGTCCGAGAAATTGGGAAAACTTTGAAATTGTCCCAAAGTGCAGTCACAAAAACCATCAAGCGCTACAAAGAAACTGGCTCACATGCGGACCGCCCCAGGAAAGGAAGACCAAGAGTCACCTCTGCTGAGAAATCGCAGGTTAACAGCAGCTCAGATTAGAGACCAGGTCAATGCCACACAGAGTTCTAGCAGCAGACACATCTCTAGAACAACTGTTAAGAGGAGACTGTGTGAATCAGGCCTTCAAGGTAGAATATCTGCTAGAAAACCACTGCTAAGGACAGACAGCAAGCAGAAGAGACTTGTTTGGGCTAAAGAACACAAGGAATGGACATTAGACCAGTGGAAATCTGTGCTTTGGTCTGATGAGTCCAAATTTGAGATCTTTGGTTCCAACCACCGTGTCTTTGTGCGACGCAGAAAAGGTGAACGGATGGACTCTACATGCCTGGTTCCCACCGTGAAGCATGGAGGAGGGGGTGTGATGGTGTGGGGGTGCTTTGCTGGTGACACTGTTGGGGATTTATTCATAATTGAAGGCATACTGAACCAGCATGGCTACCACAGCATCTTGCAGCGGCATGCTATTCCATCCGGTTTGCGTTTAGTTGGACCATCATTTATTTTTCAACAGGACAATGACCCCAAACACACCTCCAGGCTGTGTAAGGGCTATTTGACCATGAAGGAGAGTGATGGGGTGCTGCGCCAGATGACCTGGCCTCCACAGTCACCGGACTTGAACCCAATCGAGATGGTCTGGGGTGAGCTGGACCGCAGAGGGAAGGCAAAAGGGCCAACAAGTGCTAAGCATCTCTGGGAACTCCTTCAAGACTGTTGGAAGACCATTTCAGGTGACTACCTCTTGAAGCTCATCAAGAGAATGCCAAGAGTGTGCAAAGCAGTAATCAAAGCAAAACGTGGCTACTTTGAAGAACCAAGAATATGACATCTTTTCAGTTGTTTCACACTTTTTTGTTATGTATATAATTCCACATGTGTTAATTCATAGTTTTGATGCCTTCAGTGTGAATCTAAAATTGTCATAGTTATGAAAATAAAGAAAACTCTTTGAATGAGAAGGTGTGTCCAAACTTTTGGTCTGTACTGTACATATCATAAAAAGACATTCTGCAATTACCCATATATATCTACAGGGCCCCACTATTATTACAGAGTGAGACACTGCACATGTAGCTGCCAGTAGAGGGAGCTCAGTACAAAAAGATTATTATAGTAACTGTAAAAATTCCTATGCACTGAACTAAAGATGAGCGAACCAGTTTGAAAATGGGTTTTGTCCGAACTTAGGTATATTTAAGATCGCATGCGAAGCCGAACCATTTTAGATTTGTTATGGATGAATTCTGTAAAACGATGCTTAACACCAGTTTACTGCACATGTCGGTGGGGAAAAAAGCACTAGGGAGGAAGAAGAAGGGCTCTCACATGATCTTCAGAGGAAGTGGGGGGGGGAGGGGACTTGCCCTGATTCGCTTCCAGGCAAACAGACAGGCTGGATAAGCCAATTAGTTCTGCAGCAGGCAGGGATGTCCCCTAGCAGAATGAGCAAAACACCATTCCGTGCTGTGAAAGAGGATGGTCTTACAGTATCTGCCAGAAAAACTATCTTGAGGAAATTAATCAAGCTTGTAATCTACTTCCAGGGGCGGTAAAGGGGAAGAAAAGCATTACGACAAAGGATTGTTTATGTACAATAGGGACAGGCAGGGAAAGCTGTCGGCCTGGGGGGGGGGGGGGGGGGGTTATTGAATTTAATTAAACAATCATATAGATGATCAGTACTCAATACACATAGTAGTGCATCACATTACCTGTGAGTGTTAAAATGATATTAAGCATGAGGCCTCAATCATCCATTTCCATTTATTTTATCTCCACGTTCTTGTTATTTAATTTTTTTGCGGGACTTGTTCAATTTAATTAAACCAGCATATAGGTGATCAGTACACCAATACACAGGGTAGTGCAACAATGTACCTGTGACGCCTGATGCTTAATATTACATTAACACTAACAGCCTGTGAGTCTTAATGTGATATTAAGCATCAGGCCTTAATCATCCTTTTCCATTAATTGTATCTCCACACAGTTAGAATTAAATTCCTGCAGGATTTGCTCAATTTAATTAAACAAGCATATAGGTGATCACTACAACAAACCACTGGGTAATGTGACACTTTACCTGTGAGTAATAATGTGATATCAAGCGTTAAGCCTTAATCATCCAATTCTGTTTATTGTATCTCCATATATATATTTTTTTTTTTTGGGGGGGGGGATATGTTCTATTTAATTAAACCAGCATATGGTATAGGTGATCAGTACACCAATACATAGGACAGTGCAACAATTTACCTGTGAGTCACAACATGAACTTAAATGGGTTCTGCAGAAATTAAGAAATGAAAATGAATGAAAATACTTAAATATACTGTAACTATATTATACATTATATTCCCAAATACTTTTCATTAGTAATAATGGCTCGTTTTGTCTGGGGAGCAATCATCAAGGGAAATAAAAAGGCCACAGTCCTATTAGTACACAAAACCTGTACTAATAACACACCAGTACAAGTTACTTCACAACACTGAGGTAAAGAGCTGCCTCAGCCTCCTCTCCTACTCGTCAGGGATTATGATCCTGAATACAGATGATAAGATCTTCAGCTGAATCTTCAGCTGAGTTCATGAGGAGACATGAAGTACAGAGAGGAGGATGGGGTGTGGGTAATGAGCAGCAGCACTTGTATTCAGTCTCCATTACCACAGTCTGTCCTATCCATTCTCTTTGTATTTCTGTCTCCTTATGATCTCCATACTTACAGAGATTCAGCTGAAGATCAGCTGCATTCAGGATCGCAATCCCTGACAAGCAGAGCAGAAAGGTGGATGAGGCAGCTCTTTAGCTTAGCGTTCTGAAGTAACTTGTCCTCTTGTGTGATTAGGATAGGTTTTGTGTGTACTAATAGGACAATGGCCATTTTATTTTTTCTAATGATTGCTCCCTAGACAAAACGAGTCATTATAACGAATGAAAGGTATTTAGGAATATATTTATAATAAGAAATATTTAAATATTATCCTTTTCTTAATTCCTGGACAACTCCTTTAGACATCAGGCCTCAATCATCCGTTTCTGTCTAGTCTATCTCCACACATAATTTCATTTTTTTTTGGGTGCTTGTTCACATATAGGTGATCACTACACCAATACACAGGGTAGTGCACCAAATTATCTGTCAGTGATAACGAATTTAGGCCCAAATCTGTTTCCCTTCTTTTCTATCTCCACACAGTGGCAGTTTATTTTTATTTATTTTTTTATTATGAAAACCAGCACATACGTGCCACTATATAATGCTCCTTCCAGTGCTAGTATTTAATGCCCCTCTAGTGCCAGTATATAATGCTCTCCCCTTTAGTGTCAGTATATAATGCCTCCCGTGCCAGTATATACTGCTCCCTCCCCAGTGCCAGTATACAATCCCCCATTAGTGCCAGTATTTAATGCCCCTCTTAGTACCAGAATGTATTGCTCCCCCCTAGTGCCAGTATATAATGCTCACCATCTCAGTGCCAGTATTTAATGTCCCTCCCCTTAGTGTCAGTATATAATGCACCACTTTAGTGCCGGTATTTATCCCCCCCCCCTTAGTGCTAGTATTTAATGCTCCCCCCTTAGTTCTAGTGTTTAATGCTACCCCATAGTACCAGTATATAATGCTCGCCTTTTTAGTGCCAGTATTTAATGCTTCTCCCCCTTAGTGTTAGTATTTAATGCTTTCCCTGCTCTGTGGCAGTATATAATGCTCCTTCGTGCCTCCAGTAACTCAATGCTTAGTTTAAGAAAAATATATAATAATCCACTTACCTCACCCCCATTTTCCCTCTGCAATCAGCTCTGCAGGCCACAGACCTCTTCCAATTTGTGGCTTGTGTTGCTGCATCCCGTCACAGGCAGTACACATGACATCCCATCTGTGCCGGGTCTCATGTGACGACATGATCATGCAAGGCTTGGCGCAGGAGGCCGAAATGACATCATTGCGACCCAGGGGCGTAGCTCACGGCTCATGGGCCCTGGTGCAAGAGTTCAGCTTGGGCCCCCCTTCCCTCAGTGCGTTGTGTGTCTTCTTATGTGGCACAAGGGTCTTTGGGCCCCCTCAAGCTCCTGGGCCCGGTAGCGGCTGCTACCTCTGCACCCCCTATAGCTACGCCCATGTTGCGACCTCTTGTGTCACTTTACTCCATCATAGCGGCCTGAAGCCCATGAGGATGAACAGCTACAGATGCGGCCATTGTTGCGCCTCCGTCATGAGTAGTGAGAAGGCGCCCCAGGTAGTGTGGGGAGATGTCCTGCTGTGTGACATTTTTGGAGTTTTAAAAAAATGTTTGAAATAAGCTGAGCTGTTAGCTGATTGCATTTATTTCTTTGAACGTCCGGCTGCCCTCAAACTGGGGGAAACAACACATGCCCCCTGCATGGAGTATGTCATTAACCTAATCATGCAGGGCTTTCTAAATAAATACACTGGCTTGCGAAAGGTGCTGGCAATGTCCAGGAGAATGTCCAAAGCGAAAGGTGCTGGCAATGTCCAGGAGAATGTCCAAAGCGAAAGGTGCTGGCAATGTCCAGGAGAATGTCCAAGCATTTAGTAATTTATGTGGCAAGAAAAAGGAACGCTCTCCTGGACATGCAGTGACAGAACGGTCAGCCACAGCACCGTTTAATCCACGATATGCTAACTCTAGTGTTCAGCGAATTGGAGCCAAACAAATTGATTTTGATCGAAATTTCTGGAAAAATTTGATTTGCCGCAAAGCCAAATTTCCTTGCACTTCGTGGTAACGAATCTATTTTTCCTGAAATGGCAGGAAAAAAAACATACTTAACTCATCCATTTGCTCACGGAGAGCACATCACGGCCATCTTGATTGAAGAAACCGGGCAAAATCTCTCATGGGGTGACATGTGACGTCACCATGCAGGTCTGGTGCAGTGACGTCATCAGGGTGATTACATGATTACGTCATCACACCGCCAAACGAGATTCTTCAATCAAGGTGGCCGCAATGTCCTCTCCATGGGCAAAATGGATAAAGTGAGAATGTATTTTCTTTAAACCTAATTAACCCCTGAAAGGCCTCTATTTTAGCATCAGATGCTGGGATCAGCATCTGATAACAGGTTCAATGGGGAAGGTGTGCGATCGCCGTTCCCCATCTTTGCATCTGCTACATACAAAGAAATGCACGATGAAGTAATTTGTAACAAATCGGATTTCTTTGTAACATTTGGTGAAGCGGGCAAATTGCATTTTTAATAACTTCGCTCATCAGTAGTCAACTCACTGGAATTCAACATTGCACATGCTTGAGCATCTATATGAGCAATTGAAAGCCGTGAATGATTTCGTCATGCACCAGACATCCTTAGCTGCAGGGAGCATGTGTTGCTTGAAGGTCAGGCAGTGGCAGCTTATCCGAGACTCCTTTTGAGTGCTGAAGCCCTTCGAAGAGGTCACACAGTTTGTCAGCCAGGATAACTGCGTCATAAACAATGTCATCCCTCTCAAATTTATCTTAGAACAGATGCTGACGCTCATGCATCACGGGATGACAGTAGAAGAGCAGCTGACGCATCTTGCTGTCTGCTCCATAGCTGTTGGGGACACACAAAGGGAATCTGCCATGGAGGAGGAGGATGATGAAGATGAGAATGAGGAAGATGAGGATAAGGAGCTGCCACTGAAAGAGGAGGAGGAGTCGGAGGTGGAGGAGCAAGAGGACGATGATAAGAATGGCACTGGCCAAAACACCCAATCGTCTCAGTGGAGGGCAGAGTCGGAAAGAAGTGGCTCCTCAGGCACACTGGCCAGAATGACAACCTGTATGCTGGCTTGCTGACGCAGTAACAGGAGTATCATTGAAATCAAGCAGTCTGATGATTACCGTATAGTAATGCTTTTAAACCCTCACCACCCAGGTAAAATGGGGGAAGGACAAATTACGTTACTTCTACGAAACAATGTGTATGCAGCTTGCCGCACCTTACATCGACAGGCTGCCACTAGCGTACTTGAAAGGGAGGCCCCAAGCAGAGTCATCCCCTTCCCTTTGCCAACAGCAGTAGCAGTAGCCATTTCAGGCTCTTCTACTTGATGGAGCAGTTTTTCCACGTGCCATGCTGAGTCCAGTCAGCAAGCCGACAGCTCCCACCTCAATGCCCAGTTTCAGGCCATAACTATACCCACCCAGTCCCACCTAATAAAATCTATCATAGGTTACATGGCAGTACCAATAAACCTTGCAAAAAACGAAAGAAGAATAGAAAAAAATATAGGGGCTCAACCCCTTTTTGCTATAGATATGGTGCTCTTGTTGAGTTGTCTCACCCTGTCAATGTATTAGATAAATAGTAGTATGTTTAAGACAGGCACTCTACATCTGAAGCTATCCAGAGAATATCTTTCCTTGAATCACCATTTAATATTGTACATCCTCATTCCAAATAGATAAGTATATATATCTGCACATAAAAAAAATAAATAAAAAAAAATAACTGTAAAATATATATTAAAAACATACAGTGGCAATACCAAGACAGGTGCATGTATGATAGATTTGCTGATGACGTATACAGTGGTGCTGGATAGTATCTATCATCCATACAATCGTCAAAACATTGCCACATTAGGTACCATAATTATGTGATGGTCCTATAAATGTAATTATGTTCAAAACACAATTTGTTACTCCCACACAGTTCTATATAAAGACACTGTATACTTTAAATATAATTACACACATTTATATATGTTGGTACATAATTGGTTACATCCACAGAAATTTTGCCTCCTTATAGGGAGAATTATTAGAGATGAGCGAATCGAAGCTAATGAAGTGGAATTCGATCCGAACCCCAGAAAAAAATTGATTCGCAACTAATGCGAATTTCCTTGCTCTTCGTGGTAACGAATCACAATTTTTCCTAAAATGGCAGCTACAATGGTGTCTACACGTGTGAGGACATGGGACAAGGAACGAGCTAACCCATAATGCCATGCAAGCAGCCAATCAGCAGCCAGCCAGCCCTGTGATGTCACAGCCCTATAAATACGGCGGCCATATTATAGTCAGACATTTTCCAGCGTTCAGAGTGCAGGGACAGACATGTGAAGGCGCTAGGGACAGCAATAGGAAAAACCTCATTGTGAAGAAGAAACAGAAAAAACTATTTATAAGGCCTCATGCACACGACCGTTGTTGTGTCCCGTGTCCGTTGTTCCGTTTTCCGTGATTTTCTGCAGACCCATTGAAAACTCGGCTAATGCACCATTTGTCACCCGCGTCCGTGATCCGTGTTTCCAGTCCGTGAAAAAAATGTCCAATTTTTTTCACGGACAACGGTTCGCGGACCCATTCAAGTCAATGGGTCCGTGAAAAAACACAGAGGCACACAAGATTGTCATCCGCTGCCGCGCGTCCGCATCCGTTTTTTCCCTATCATTTGCAAGGCAAACTTGACTTAGATTTTTTTTCACTTTCCTTCATGTCTGGTGATCCTCCAAAAATCGAGGAAGACACACGGAAACAAAAACGGAAACGTATCTGGGAACAACGGAACCCCGTTTTGCGAACCGTGAAAAAATACTGTTGTGTGCATGAGGCCTAAGTGCAGGGAAAGGATAGGGAGGAATTATTTCACAGCATCTTAGTGCAGGGAGAGACTTCTGAAGTCGCTTGGGACAGTGCTAGAAAAACCTCATTGTGAAAAAAAAAGTGATTTACAAGTGCAGGGAAACATTATTTGGGGATCCAAATAGCCATTATACAGCTCTGGCATTCTAGCAATTTGTTCTTGTTATTGGGGGCGAGTGCTATGTTGAAAAGCCTTTAGTGGCTTATATCTGTAGAAAAAGAAAAATATATACTCATTTCACTTCTGCAGTTATTTGTGTTGAAAGAGTTTAGAGGCCTATTTCAGTACAAAAAGGAAAAATATATATGCATTTCACTTATGCAGTTATATGTGGTAAAAGCCTTCAGTGTCCTATTTCAGTACAAAAAGGAAAAATATATACGCACTTCACTGGTGCAGTTATTTCAGTACAGAAAGAAAAATACATTCTTAGTTTATTTCTGCAGTTATATGTGTTGAAAGCGTTTACTGGCCTATTTCAGTGCAAAAAGAAAAATATATACGCGTTTAGTGCTCTATTTCATTATAGAAAAAAATATACGTACTTCACTGGTGCACTTATTTGTGGCAAAAGCGTTTAGTGGTCTATTTTAGTACAGAAAGAAAAATATATACGCAATTCACTGGTGCAGTGTGGGGTTTTGCTCTGGTAGACAGGAGAGCGGAAGCAGTATAGAGGCAATCACAAAGTCCTTAACTTAAACATTTCAGTGTTTATTTACACATAAGGAAAAACAAAATGACCGTTTACAGTCTTGGTGTTTGTTCACACCATGCAATGTCCATAGAACAAAGCAGGCTTTAGGGGCCTGTTCCCGGCATGCGGCTTTCAGTCCTTTAGCACGGCACAAATTCACAGGTCCCAAAACACAGAGACTCCCCAGCTTCTCTGTCAGATGGAGAAAAAAACACACACCCAGCAGAGACTCCTGGCTGGGTTTTACAGAGGCCAAAAAAGACCTGGCCTGGAGCGTGGGGAGAAGCCACCCACCCAGCACTTTGGCTACTCCCAGTAAGAGCCGGCCCGGATCGGCTTTACAGCCACACTAACAACAAAACAGTGTCAGTCAGCACTAGCTGCCACTGACACTTAAAAGTACCGGCTCTTACCTCACCGAGGCCACATACCTTCCATCAATGATGGCCCCTTGCGCCTTCCTACATACCTCCCCCCTTTGTTCAACCCTGAGGGGGTGAACACCCGCCAGACAGTGTACCCGGGACAGGGCATCTGTGTTTCCCTGTAACCTGCCTGCCCTATGTTCCACAGAAAACTTGAATTTTTGTAAAGATAAGAACCATCTGGTGACCCGAGCATTCCTCTCTTTGGCTTGGCTCATCCACTTGAGAGGGGAGTGGTCGGTCACCAGACGGAACTTTCTCCCCAACAGATAATAGCGGAGAGACTCGAGTGCCCCCTTGATGGCCAGCCACTCTATCTCCACTATACTGTACCTAGTCTCGGCTGGGGTAAGTTTGCGGTTCAGGAAAACAACAGGATGTTCCTCTCCATTGATGTCCTGAGAGAGTACTACTTTAGAGGCATCGGTCTGTACCACAAACTCCCTCTTGAAGTCAGGCATCACCAATACCGGGGACCCACACAGGGCAGACTTCAAATCGTAGAAAGCCTATTCCGCCTGCTCATTCCACTGAACCGTCACTGACTTGCGTCCCTTCAAAAGGCCTGTCAATGGTGCGGCGACTGTAACAAAATTGGGTACAAACCTCATATAGTATCCTACAATACCCATACCAATGACTTTACTTGCCGAATTACAGGTCAGGGCCAATTCCTAATTGCCTCAATTTTGTTCACCTGAGGTTTAATAATTCCGCGCCCAATTACTTACCCCAAATACTTGGTCTCTTCTAACCCTATCGTGCACTTTTTTGGGTTATCGGTTAAGCCAGCCTTCCTAAGGGAGTCCACTACAGCCTGTACTTTAGGTAGGTGACTTTCCCAGTCGGTGCTGTGGATAACGATATCGTCCAGGTACGCCGAAGCGTACCGACGATGTGGACGGAGTACAATGTCCATTAGCCTTTGAAACTGTGGTGGGAGCGCCATGTAGACCAAAGGGTAATACCTTGTACTGATACAGCCCCTCTGGCGTGATGAAAGCCATTTTTTCCTTGGCAGCCTCCATCAAGGGTACCTGCCAGTACCCTTTGGTGAGGTCCAACACAGAAAAATACCGGGCTTGGCCCAACTTCTCAATAAGCTCATCCACTCGGGGCATGGGATATGAGTCAAACTTGGACACCTCATTCAGTTTGCGGAAGTCGTTACAGAACCGCAATGTCCTGTCCGGCTTGGGTATTAAGACTATCGGACTGGCCCATTCACTTTTTGACTCCTCGATGACACCTAGCTGGAGCATTAGCTGCACTTCCTCCGCGATGGCTTGTCGCCGAGCCTCGGGTACCCTGGTATGGTTTTAACCGGACTTTTGCCTGAGGCTCAGTGATAATGTCATGTCGGACTATGAAGTGCAGTCCAGGAGGTCCGAGAACACATCCGTGTTCCGACTAATGAACTCCCTGGCTTCCTGAGCCTGTTTAGAGGAGAGGCTGTCAGCAATTTTCACTGTGGCAGCCGCTTCCCTTGCTTCAGACAGAGGGGCCGAAACCGCTTCCCCTAGGAACCCTGGTAGTGGGCTGTCTTCCGTACAGGTTTCCCTATCTTTCCAGGGTTTGAGCAGATTCACATGGTACACCTGCTCCGGCTTTCGCCTCCCTGGCTGGTGTACCTTGTAATCTACCTCTCCAATTTTTTCAAGCACCTCGTAGGGCCCCTGCCACCTAGCTAGGAACTTACTGTCTACGGTTGGTACCAGAACCAATACCCGATCACCCGGATTAAAGGTCCGGACCCAAGCCTGCCGATTATAGATCCTACTCTGGGCTCGCTATGCTGCCTCCATATGCTCCCTAACCAGAGGTAAAACTGTTTCCATCTGTCCTTGCATCTAGGTGGCGTACTCAACAACACTTCTGTGCAGTGTGGGTTGTTGTTCCCACGCCTCTTTGTACACGTCCAACAGACCGTGAGGGTGTCCGCTGTATAGCAGTTGGAAGGACGAGAACTCAGTGGAGGCCTGGGGCACCTCTCGCACTGCGAACATGAGATAGGGCAGAAGAAGTTCCCAGTCCCTCCCATCCTTAGAGACCACTCTTTTTAGCATATTTTTAATGTTTGATTAAACCTCTCTACCAGGCCATCCGTTTGCGGATGATACACGGACGTCCGTAGCTGTTTTATGTGGAGCAACTTACAGATGTTCCCTCATGACCTTGGACATAAAAGGGCTCCCTTGGTCAGTCAGAACCTCCTAAGGCAAACCCAGGTGAGAAAACATCTCCATTAACTACTTAGCTATTAGTTTGGCTGATGTATGCCACAGTGGCACCACCTCCGGGTACCAAGTGGCGTAGTCGAGGACAACCAAGATGTGTTGGTGTCCTCTAGCAGACTTCAGTACCGGGTCTATGAGATCCATAGCGATTCGCTCGAACAGGACCTCAATAATTGGAACTACTACCAGGGGACTACGGAAATGTGGCTGGGGGCTAGTTTTCTGGCAGGTTGGGCAAGACTTACAATATTCTTCTACCTCTTTGAACACACTGGGCCAGTAAAACCACTGTAGAATCCGATCCTGCGTTTTTTGCATTCCCAGATCACCCCCGAAAACATTCTGGTGGGCTAACTCTAACACGAGTTTGCGATAAACCTGGGGCACCACAAACTGTTCAATGGATTTACCTCGCAGCTGGTTTACTCGATACAACATCTCTTGATGAACCATCTATTATAATAAAAAATTTCCAGGCTCGGGATAGGGTTGGGTCCCGATGTTGTGCAGTACCAAAATTATCCCCGGCGACATTGAGGTCGGCTAGCTCTGGTGGCAATCCTCTATGTCTCCCACCATCACACTTAGCGAGGTTGTCTTCCCCTCTTCCACTGAAGTGGCGGTCACCACTACCGCTGGCCCTTTGGACTCAGGATCCCAGGGTTCTGGTCTTCCCATGAGCCAGGCCACTCTGCTAGGGTCACATTTGTCTTACGGTGTATCGGTAACTTCGTGTCCGGCCTAGTTCTAGGAAACCAGGGTAGTCCTCTCCAATTATTAGATCATATGGTAATTTGTGGCGACGGCTGCCTCCTGAGTCCACCTGCCGACCACCGTTGAAATAGAGATCAGGGCGGTGGGATAGTCCTTAAGTCCCCATGAATGCACACGACGCGACCCTTCGGCCAGTATAATCGACGGGCTGCACCAGGGCAGCTCTTACCAGGGACATAAAGGCTCCCTGAATCCAGCAGTGCCACCGCCAGAGTGTCCCCCACTTCCACCTGGCACAGGTGGATATTGTCTACAGTTTCAGAGGTACAATGTGGCACACAGCTTCCTTGGGCATACAATGAGTGGCGGTAGCCATAGTTGGTATCCATGGGTTCACCCCGATGGGGACAGTCGGCCCTTATGTGTTCCAGGCTTGTGACACTGCCAGCGAACCACCGGGGCTGGGTCTGCAGGGGGATGCGTCCCTGGGCGGGTTTGGCTGGCACCGACCGCCAGGTCTGGGGTGGAGATTTCCAGGGTTTGACGGGACCCCTCCAAAAGATCACCTCTGCATGATTCTGGTGGCCTTCATAGCGCTCCACCAGGTTACCATCTTCTAAGGCATTACCAGGAGACACCTGGCCGATCCAGTGCTGGAGAGGGTACGGCCAAATGCCTCTAAAACACATCCGCTAACAGACAGGTCCAGCATAGCATGGGAGTCAATATTTCAGGCTGCAGCCATTTCTGCAACCAGTGTAGCAGGTCATAATATTGTGGTCTGGTGGGTTCAGCCGAGTAAAATTGCCACTGGTACCCGCTGAGCCCAGGACCAATGCATTCACCCCCAGTCTCGCAAGATCTTCACCTTTTACGGTTGGGAGTCGGCCGCTTGATCATCAGGAAGATCAAAAAACACTTGCTGGGGCCCAGACGCCAGGAACGGAGTGATGCTCTCAGCCCACTGGTTTAGGGGTAACTTCTCCCTCACGGCCACCTTTTTCGAACATCACCATATAGGTCTCAACGTCATTTGAGGGGGACATTTTAGGGATCGCAGCACGGACAGCTTTCAGGGCATCGTGGACGTTCTGGGACGCTCCGGCCGCTTGCAATGCCATGACATGTTGTAGTAGCAGCTGGTTAGTTTCCTGCTGCTGCTTGTTAGCCTCCTGCTGCTGCAAGTTAGCCTCCACGAGGGCTTTCACGACTGCCTCCATTTTGTAAGGAGACACGGGTCCTAAACTTGCCGGCTTAATGTAGGACATGCACTTGTACCCGGGAAAAACAAAAAACTTTTCGCCCTTCAGGTCTGCCTCACTGCGTTTGCCCTCATCCGACACCAATTGTGGGGTTTTGCTCTGGTAGGCAGACTAGTGGACGCAGTATAGAGGCAATCACAAAGTCCTGAACTTAAACATTTAAGTGTTTATTCGCACATAAGGAAAAACAAAATGACCGTTCACAGTCTTGGTGTTTGTTCACACCATGCAATATCCATAGAACTAAATCTTCACTTGGTTAGCAGTTTTCCATCCGCAGTCCACAACAGTCTTTAGGGGCCTGTTTCCTGGCATGCGGCTCTCAGTCCTTTAGCACGGCACAAATTCACAGGTCCCAAAACTCAGAGACTCCCCAGCTTCTCTATCAGATGTAGGAAAAACCACACACCCAGCTAAGACTGCTGGCTGGTTTTTATATAGGCCAAAAAAGACCCGGCCTGGAGCGTGGGGAGAAACCACCCACCCAGCACTTTTGCTACTCACAGTAAGAGCCAGCCCGGATCGGCTTTACAGCCACACTAACAACAAAACAGTGTCAGTCAGCACTAGCTCCTGCTGACACTTAAAACTACCGGCTCTTACCTCACCGAGGCCAGGAATCTCGGTGACACATACCTTCCATCAATGACTGCCTCTTGCGCCTTCCTACAAGTTATTTCTGGTGAAAGCGTTTAGTAGCCTATTTCAGTACTGAAATAAACATATATACGCACTTGACTCGTGCAGTTATTTGTGGCAAAAGCGTTTATTGGCCTATTTCAGTACAGAAAGAAAAATATATGCGCACTTCACTGGTGCATTTATTTCTGCTAAAAGCGTTTAATGGCCTATTTCAGTATAAAAAGAAAAATATATTCTCAGTTCACTTCTGCAGTTATATCTGTTGAAAGCGTTTACTGGCCTATTTCAGCACAGAAAGAAAAATATATATGCACTTCACTGTTGCAGTTATTTGTGGCAAAAGTGTTTAGTGGCCTATTTCAGTACAGAAAGAAAAATATATTTGTCGCTTTTAGGGGTGTATTTATTTGCTTTTAATTTATTTAGTTCAGCTAAAAGTATGTTAGACAGAGAAGTGCCAGGCCATACACAGAGGAGGGGAAGAGGCCTAAATGTTTCTGGCGCATGCAGAGGTCGCAGCCGAGTAAGAGGGCATGGCAGCAGGAGTCGCAGCGAGAGGCCTGAGCTCCCAGTGTCATCTAGCGGTCATGTTTTGACCAGCAGTCCAGCAGTTCTTGATTAGTTAACTTGGTCATCCACTTCATCCCAAGTGACATCAGACACCTCCAACCAACAGTTGGTGGGTTGGTCAGACACAACCCTTAGTTCGCATGGCCCCGGAGCAGTCCCTGTGCCCTCACCTGTCCTCAAACTGCCTGTGTCCTTTTCTGTTCCCTCAACCAGAGAAGTTATGTATGCTGTGGGCTCACCTCTTCTATACAGCGTGGACGAGCTACTAGAGGACAGTCAGCAGCTACTGCCCAGCCAAGATCTGGAGGAGATGTCCGCCACTTCCTCCGCTAGGCGGGCAAGTAGTGATGAGGAGAGTGGTGTGGGAGGTTGTGTTGCGAGCGGTCAGGCTCATGACCCAGAGACCGTTGAGGAGGATATCAGTGACGTGCAGACACTACTCGATGATGATGAAGCCGATCACACTTGGGAGCCAGGTGCAGAAGGGGCTTCATCATCATCAGGAGAAGAGGGTGGCAGCTTGCCCGTCAGGCAGCAGCTTAGCCAGCAAGGTGGTAGCATCGCTGGGAGTCAGCAGGGTGGCAGCAGTGGGAGGTCGGGAGCAAAATGTGCCGAGGTAGACCACCTGCTTTAGCAAAGGATTTGGCGGCTCACTCACTGTTTACCTATGGAATAGGTGCTCTACCACACAGCACTCCCTATTGCTGATAAAATGCAGTTAACGAAAATAGAATTATGGCGTCACTCAATATCGGGCAACAATCAGACAACAGCATAAATCTGAAAATATTATTTTATATTCGCACTTGTTGCGTAAAAATCACCATAAAAATCACAATAAAATACAGTAAAATTGCAATAAATTTAAATATATAACCATATAAAAACATATAGAGCGTGATCCCTTCTAAAAACGCTAATTAGTCTATCCGGCTTTGATGTGCGGTTTTCCTGATAGCCACCAGGGTAAAGGCAAGGGAAGAGTTGCGTTGTAGAAAAGTCACAATAAGTTTTTTGTATTAGTACAATATTGTTTGGGAGTTTTAGATGTACTTTACCACTCCTGTAGGTTGGATTTCCTGTGAGATGCAGTCGCTCTATGAGCTGCGTGGAAATGTAAATCCGATCTCTTTAGATTAAAACACCCGGCTGTTTTAGCGATAGTCTTTGTTGCTTTGGCCTTCCAGGACCTGCTTGTGGCGTCCCACGTGGTACTGCTGGATAGGTCACGTGACTTCCGATTCCAGGCGGGGTTTTCAAATCTGTTCAGTATCCGATCATAGATGTTAAATGCTTTCTTTTCTTGTCCCTCACTGTCTGCAAACCAAACGCGTTTCGGGGTACAGCAGCCCCTTCCTCAGTGGTACAGACAATGGGTTTGAGAGGTCATTTTTATATCGTCCTTAATTGGTCAATTGCATGCTGGGACAGTGAGGGGCATGGAAGATCCGGATATGGATTTTCATCTTATAGGGATCCAATTATAAACTCAAATGCTCCAAATATAATGTAATACAGATCCATATGTCCTTAACATTGGTAATATATATCTTTTCAATTGCTTTTGCCTTGATTAAAATCTGCAGCTTTAATTTGAATTAACAATAATAAAAAATATAAATAAAAATAAAAATATAAATTAAACGCTTAAGTGTGCTGGTAATATAGTCCAATTCACCAAAAAACGCACCTACGATTCCTATGCGTTTATAATATGACATAAAAATTTATAAAAACTTTATATATTAACCAGGACTATATCCAAAAACCGATGATGGTGAACTAATGTATCGAGAATGAAGTCTCAATTTTCCATTACAGCCGGGTGTTTTAATCTAAAGAGATCGGATTTACATTTCCACGCAGCTCATAGAGCGACTGCATCTCACAGGAAATCCAACCTACAGGAGTGGTAAAGTACATCTAAAACTCCCAAACAATATTGTACTAATACAAAAAACTTATTGTGACTTTTCTACAACGCAACTCTTCCCTTGCCTTTACCCTGGTGGCTATCAGGAAAACCGCACATCAAAGCCGGATAGACTAATTAGCGTTTTTAGAAGGGATCACGCTCTATATGTTTTTATATGGTTATATATTTAAATTTATTGCAATTTTACTGTATTTTATTGTGATTTTTATGGTGATTTTTACGCAACAAGTGCGAATATAAAATAATATTTTCAGATTTATGCTGTTGTCTGATTGTTGCCCGATATTGAGTGACGCCATAATTCTATTTTCGTTGACCACCTGCTTTGCAGCAGCCTACCTGCCCGGGAAGTAGTGGTGCAAGGGTTCACGGAGGCAGCGGCGGTAGCTCGGCAGTGTGGTAGTTTTTTATTAAGTTGCCAGGGGAGGTTAACGTGGCCATATGTAGAATCTGTGGGCAGAAGGTAAAAAGCGTGGCCAGGGTGCCAATATTGGCACTACGGCCCTGCGTCAACATATGCAGGATCGCAATACAGTGGCTCCGATGTGGTGGTCCAGCCTGCCGCAGCAACCGCTGCATCACCCAGTGCCACACACCCGGTTTCAGCCAGTCTCCACCACCTCAGCCAAAGGGAGCTGTCTGTCATTCCCATCTTCTGCTGGTCCAGATGCTCCTGCTCCTACTCCTCGTCAGTCATTCTGTTAGCAATCGATCACCGAAGCGATTCGATTGCAAAGAGACAGCAGTATGCGTGCATGCATCCAACGGCACAGAAGCTGAACGTGCTCCTGTCCAAGTTACTGGTGCTGCAGTCCCTCCCTTTCCAAGTGGTGGACTCTGCACCTTTCAGAGAACTGATGGCTTGTGCCGAGCCGAGGTGGAGAGTCCCAAGCCGTCATTTATTTGCCAAAAAGGCAGTACCCGCCCTGCACAAATATGTAGAACAGAAGGTGGGCCAGTCCTTGAGCCTGCCGATGTCTGCCAAAGTGTAGGGCAGCGCCAACGTGTGGAGCTGTAACTACGGTCAGGGACAGTACATGTCCTTCATGGCCCACTAGGTGAATGTGGTTCCTGCACAGCCATACCAGTAACTTGACCAGGTCACGCCGCTTCCGCCTCCACGTTCTCACGCTGTTGGTCCTGCGACAATGTCCGCCTCTGCCTTCTCATCCTCCACCATGTCCTCAGCCTCCACTGCAAGGACAAGTCACAGTGCCCCTCCAGCATACCACATGTTTAGGGCACGGCGGTGTCACACTGTTCTGCACCTCGTTTCCCTGGGCGAACGGAGTCACACAGGGGAGGAACTGCTCTGTGTCCTTCGTCAAGAAATTGATTCGTGGCTTTCTCCGCGACAACTCAAAGTCGGAACCATGGTGACCGACAACGGGAAGAACATTGTGTCAGCGCTGCGTCATGGAGGGCTGAGCCATGTGCCTTGCATGGCACACGGGTTCAATCTGGTTGTCAAGCGGTTCCTGAAGTCTTCCACCCATCTGCAAGACATTCTAAAAATGGCCAGGAAACTGCATGCACTTCAGCTACTCGTACACTGCAAAGCACACACCCTCCTTGAGCTGCAGTGGCAGAACGGCATCCCCCAACATAGGCTGATATGCGACGTTTCCACCCATTGGAATTCTGCCCTCCATATGTTGGACCGACTTTACGAACAGAGAAAGGCCATCAACGATTTCTTGCAAGCAGATAGGAGTACTCCCTTGTGTAACTTCGTTCTCAGACAGTGGCAGCTTATGCATGACACCTGTCATTTGCACAGGCCCTTTGAGGAGGCCACGTTATTTGTCAGTCGCAAGGACTACGGGCTGAACAATGTCATTCCACTGCTTCATGTACTGGAACAGATGCTGGTAACAATGGCTGGTCAGGGGAAAGGAGACGTGGCGCCTAGATCTCACGGACACATGAGCCCTGTGGGGACTGAACTGGAAGAGGAGGAGGGGGGAGGAGGACATTGGAGCACAGGCAATGTGTAGCCAAATGGGTGGTTTTTCTACTCAGGTGACAGCAGAGGAGGAGCAGGAGCAGCCAGAGAAGTTCCAGGGCGATGAGAAAGATGAGAGAAACGACTCAGACACACCGTGGCAGTTAGCAGTAGAGATGGAGGCAGGGAGTCACTCCGAGTCACTTGCGCAAATGGCCCGATGCATGCTCACTTGCTTGCGTTGTTACAGTCGAATTGTCACCATTCGGCAGAGGGATGACTTCTGGCTCTCCACCTTGTTGGACCATCAATACGGTTCCAGAATGGGGGCCTTTTTTACACCCACTGAAAGGGAGGACAAACTGAACTACTACAGAGACATCCTATGTAGTCAGTTGTCCTCTGCCTATCTGCGCAATCGTCCTGTTACGGCCCCTTTGGCATCGAATAAATAACAAGAGGAGAGATTCTGACGGGTGCAGTAGTTTTATTCTTTCGGAACAAAGGTGCGCAGCAGGGTTGAATATTATTTTCTTTATTTCCTTGAGCACCGTAAACATGAATATCGTAAGCACCATAGTACCATAGCACCGTGAAAACTGTAAATGACATACAACACACTTATTTACGGTTGTCACCAAAAAGGGGGTTACAGGGTTAATTACAGTTGTCTGCACACACATCTAATTACATTGAACATTCAAAGAAACATGGTTACATGCAAAGTGCCTTGGATTATACAGTATAGCGTATTTAAAACCAAACAGCATGAACAGGGTTTATCTCTAGAACATATACACCTTTTATAACAATGCACACTTTTCTGCATACCTCGATCCACTTGCCAAGGGGGGTACAAACTTTAAGCTTTAGGGATTTTCTGCGGACATCTTCCATGAAATCCTATGCAGACAGCTAACATGTGGCATCTGAGATACAGGAAAAGGCTTTTCTTTTTAGACAGGAAGAAGGAGAGGTCTTGTAATCCTGCTGATCAAAACATTCCCCAGGGAACCAAAGGGAGGCAGAAAGGTTCCACCCAGCAGTAAGTGCTGAACAAGATCCACAATGATAAGCGGACAGTTACACTCCCACCAAATTATGTTATGAATGAACATAACCTAAAAGTCATACATAATTTACAGAACATAACCTTGGCCGCTATAAAACATGGTACATCATACACAATTTAGCTTATAGGTACCTCTGTAACTGGCTACTGTCTTGTGGTGGTATGCTAGTGTATCACTAAAACTGAACTTATTTGCTTTCTATGAGGACTACTAGCTTTTGAATAGGACGTTCAATAATTGAAGGTTTTGATACATAGTCCTTCTTATCTTGCAATCTTCTGTCACCTTGACTCGACGAACTAGATCATCCTTTTCTATTGTAGTTTCAATTACACGTCCTAGTTGCCACTGGCATCTGGGAGACATATCATCTTTGATTATGACAATGTCATTTACTTTGAGGTTACGTCGAGGTGTGTGCCATTTCTGTCTTGTGGAAACACTTTTCCACCGACTCCAGAATTGTTCTGCTAAATATTGCACTCTACGCCACCGTTTAGCTGCATATACGTCTTCCTTTACGAATTTCCCAGGTGGAGGTAATGCAACCTTGGATTTCATCAGGATGAGGTGGTTTGGAGTTAGAGGTTCTGGCGCCTTGGGGTCATTGATCCCATCGACAGTTAAAGGACGGCTGTTAACAATGGCCATGGCTTCATAAAATAGCGTTCTAAGAGAAGCATCGTCTAGTCTACTTGAACATTGGACTGTTGTAGCATTTAGCACATTACGAATGGTTCTAATTTGACGTTCCCAGACTCCACCTGCATGACTTGCGGAAGGAGCATTGAAGATAAACTCACACTGTTTATCAGCTAGGAAAGTTTCTAGTGCCTTTGTGTCACATTGCTTCAGGGCTTCTTTAAGTTCGTTCTTTGCTCCTGTGAAGTTTGTGCCTTGGTCACAGTGAAGTTGGCAAACGGCTCCTCTTAAACTGATGAAACACCTTAAGGCATTGATGAAGGAATCTGTAGATAAATCTTCAAGCATTTCAATGTGGACTGCACGTGAGGAGAAGCATGTGAAGATTAGACCATACCTCTTGTATTCCTTTCGACCTTGTTTGGTGATAAAGGGACCAAAACAGTCCATACCACAGTATGTAAAGGGATCTGAAACTTCTATGCGTTCTTCGGGGAGCTCTGACATACGCTGCTCCTCTGTGGGACGCCGGAGCTTTCGACACTGTACACATTTATGTATTAACTTGGCAACCGACTTGCTTCCACCAAGCACCCAAAATCCATTTGCTCTGAGTTCTGTTAGAGTTTGGCTGCGGCCCTGGTGATGAATGGCTGCATGATAGTGGGACAGGATTAATTGGGTAATGTGCCCTTCTTTTGGGAGGATGACTGGGTGCTTTGTTTCTTGACTAAGAGTTGATCTTGACAGCCTTCCACCAACACGAAGAAGTCCTTGAACCAGAATGGGGTCAAGGCAGCTAAGAGGGCTTGAACTGGGGAGACTATCTCCTCTTTGAAGGAGTTTTAGCTCTTGGGGGAAGACCTATCACTACCTCCCCGGCCTCCTTACGTTCCTCCACAGACACAAGATTGCTGCAGTGATACGTCTTCGTTTTTATTCTCCTGATTCTTGCAATCACCTTAATGAGCATTGACCAACTGGAGAACCTGCTCAGACGATTTAGAGTATCAGTTTGTTCATTGGCTTGTGATGCAAGGGTTGTAACAGGTTTGACTTCAGGGTCGCCTACAATTAGTTCTGCTGAAGAGCTTGAAGATGCGTGCACTTCAGATCTCCAAAGGAAACTAGGCCCAGATAACCAACTTGAGGTGGAGATATCCGCTACATGTAGACCCCTGGATGCATGGTCGGCTGGGTTTTGTGTCGTATCCACATAATGCCACTGGGTTGGATCTGTAATCTCTCTTATGAGTTGAACACGATTGGCTACAAACACGTGAAACCTTCTTGCTTCGTTATTGATATAGGCTAAGACTACTTGGGAGTCTGTCCAGAAGAACTCTTTGTCAACTTCTATTTCAAGTTCTGCCTTCAACATGACACTCAACCTTGCTGCAGTGACGGCAGCTGAGAGTTCAAGCCTTGGGATGCTCACAATCTTCGTTGGTGCAACTCTTGCCTTGGCCATTACGAAGCTGCAATGGACTTGATCTCTGTCATTTTTGTACCTAAGGTACGAACAGGCACCATATCCTATGTTGCTGGCATCGGAAAAGTGGTGTAGTTCCACTTTCATTCTGTTACCAAAGTCTGGGGGATGGTAACATCTGGGTATCTTGATTTCCCTTAAAGCTTGCAGACTACTCTTCCAAGCCTCCCACCGTGGACATAAGCTCTCAGGAAGTGCTTCATCCCAACTGATGCCTCTGCGGCAAAGCTCTTGGAGAACGCACTTGCCACTCAGTATGAAGGGGGCTATGAAGCCTAGAGGATCATAAAGGGAGGCTACGACTGACAGGATACCACGACGAGTTGAGGGTTGATGCTTTATGTCAGCACTGAAACTGAAGGTGTCGTTTTCAATTGACCACTGAATGCCAAGTACTTGTCCTTCTGTTGTTGAGTCTGGGCTAAGTTTGACAGGTACACTAGTTGTTGCTCTTTCTGACGGAGCAATACAGGACAGGACGTCCCTTTTATTAGAGTTGAACTTATGCAGTCGTAGGCCGGCATTTTTACATAATCCTTGAGTTTCGAGGATTAGATTCGAAGCTTCGCTGACTGTTGGAACGCTAGTTAGGCCGTCGTCGACATAAAAGTTCTTCTCGATGAAGGCTGATGCTGAGGGATGTTCTGACTTGTGTTGTCGTGCAAGATACTTAAGGCCGAAATTGGCACATCCTGGAGAGGAGCTGGCACCGAAAAGGTGAACTGCCATTCTGTATTCTTTCGGTTCTGTTTCCAACTGACCGTTCTCCCACCAAAGGAACCTTAAGTAATTGCGCATTTCTGAGGGAATATAGAACTGATGGAACATCTTTTCAATGTCGCATGTCACAGCAACTGCTTCCTTCCTGAAGCGACAGAGGACTCCCACTAGAGAGTTTATCAGGTCGGGACCTGTCAGCAAGGTATCGTTTAGGGAGATGCCTTTGAACTTTGCCGAACAATCAAAGACAACTCTTAACTTGTCTGGCTTCTTGGGGTGATAAACCCCGTGATGTGGGATGTACCACACTGTCTCTTCCTCTGATAATGAAGGGGCTAGTTCTGCATCACCTTTTCTGATTGTTTCTTCCATGAATGCAGTGTAGTGTTCATGGTACTGTCTATTTCCCTTTAATCTTTTCTTTAGATGATGAAGTCGAATAAGGGCCAGCCTCTTATTGTTTGGTAGTGCCAGTTGACTGTTGTCTTTGAAGGGTAACGGCATCTCGTAGTGTCCATCTTTCCTTTTCATTATAGTTTCCGAGAGAAACTGCACGAAGCGAACATCATCTTGAGACACGTACTTATCTTCATAATTTCTTTCAATGAAGTCCATTTCTAAAGCCTTTAACACATCAGCGACCGGCGGCATTGGCATTTCCTTCACTGCGACTGTGTACGAAGCTCTGGCTACCCTGTCTATCAAGATGTGGATTTGCTGATCCTACAATGCTCCAGCCGAGCATAGTTTTTTGAGCGAAGGGTTCATTTTCGGAGCCGATAACAACCTCCAAGGGAGCCAGTGCTGATGGGCAGTCATAACCGATCAGTAATCCTACTTCGCAATCTTGAAGTGGCTGTAACTTGTTTGCCAAGTGTTTGAGGTGTGACCACTGGAGTGCAGTCTCCTTAGTGGGGATGTGAGACTTATCTACTGAAATGAAATCTCTTGTATAGGCTTGACGGAGTTGGACTTGAACTTCGGAGTTGAAGCCACGCACTTGCAGACCATGAGCAATTTGACTTGAAATAACTGTGTCAACCGCTGTCATTGTGCTGAGCCTTAGCTGTAATGGCTTGGTGCTCACACTTAACTTCGATACCAGGTCTGCCAGAATAAAGGTTGAATCACTCTGTGTGTCAAGTAAGGCATAAGTGAGGATTTCCTTCTGAGGCTCCGTAGTAGCTGACAACAGAACTGGAACAATGCAGGATGTGGCAGACGTATGTCTTGTCAAAGTATGGGACATAACTTTGGGAACGTTGTCGTTTGCCTTATTTCTCATGCCTACTGAATCATCGTTTGATGCCTTGACAGGCTCAGTGTCTCTCTGTATGTGCAAACAGGTTGGATGACGTCGACTGCATATGCTACACGTGTGTCTTCCCTTGCAGTCTTTTGTAGTGTGGCCCTTTCTTAAGCAACCAAAACAGAGATGGTTTTCGTGAATAAGAGCCTTCTTTTCATCGATGGTCTTTACCGCAAAAATCGGACATTTAGCGACACCGTGTGTTTCGTCTTTGCAGACTAGGCAAGGTGGTTTCGGTCTTGAAGCTGAGATATTTGGAACGTTGAAGGTAGAGGGCTTCATTTGAGTGCTTGTGTTGAGGGCCTTGGCTCTCTTGGGAATTCTCTCATCTGTCGTCTTGGTACTGAGGAGAAAAGGAGAGGCAATGGGGTTGCATGCAATCTTAGCTTCCCTTTGCAGGAACTCTGTGAAACGAGCGAAGGTTGGGTATTCTTGGGACTTGTCCAGCTCGTCCACGGCGATGCGACTCCATCTGCGCACGATCCATTCAGGCAGTTTCTTGAGAAGCTTGTGGTTTTCGTCACAATCATTTAGAATAGCCAGGCCTTTAACATGAGGAATGGCCTCCACACAACCTTGAAGGAAATCTGCAAACTCTCTTAATGCTACAGGGTCATTTGCTGATATCTTTGGCCATTTAGCCAACCTTTCTCTGAAGGCTCTTTGCACTATGAATGGACCTCCATACCTGTCCTGTAGGATTCCCCAAGCACCTAGATAGGCATCTTCTGAATTTCGGTAGAAGAACCCTTCCACTGCTTTACGAGCTTCACCACCGAGATACCTCTTCAAGTACAGCATTTTTTCGCACACAGGGAGTGGTTTCTGATCAATCAGCGCCATAAAGGATATCTTCCAATCTATGAACTTCAAAGGATCACCTGTGAATACAGTTGGTTCAGGTATAGGGAGACGGTTGGAGATAAGCAGACTTGCAAGTCCTGGGGTTAGACTAACTTCTTCATTTGGTCTTGACACCCCAAGTGGTGTATTTGAAGGTTGAAATGGCACAGCCTTTGGATTCAATGAGTTTCGTGGTTCATTATTTTGGCAGAGGTATTGCACATTGTGGTCTGTCTCCTGTTCGTAAATTTCGAGACTATCATAAGCGTTGTAGGCTTTCACTCTTGCTGCAGCTACCTTGACTTAATTTTCTGCTTGTAGCTGTTGTAGTCTTGTCTTTTCCTCATCCAACTTCAGTTTAATTTCTGCCTCTAGTTTGTTCAGCTTAGCTTGCTCCTCGCGCATCTGTTGCGTCGCCTTTGCCTGTTCTATTTTGGCTGCAAGATCTGCTTCTGCGTCAGCGCGTTTGCTAGATCTGGAAGTAGCTCTTGAGCTTGCGTTGGAGTCTGGTGATGGCTCTGAGAGGACAGTTTCTGTTTCTGAGTTTCCAAAGACTGACTCATGCTCTTCTTTATTAAGCACCATCCTCACCCTTTCCTTCTCAAGTTGATCGTTAAAGATTTCATCTACATTCTCTAGCCGCTTGCTGATGAGGTTGCAGATTTCAGCCGTTAACGCGGTGCATGCATCCATTTTCTTAACAACGTACGGGGTAGTGGAATTATTTCGGCACATGGACTCATACTGTTGGTGCACTAACGCTTCTTTGGCTTTAATCTCTTTCAATCTTGTATTAAGGTCTTCGGTTGAGCAGAAACCTTTTAACTTTGTCCTACATTCCTTTGCTAGCTCCTTCCAAGAGTTGCACACCTTGTTGTATGCCTTTTCATTTTTCTTAACTGTTTCTTCGTGCATTTCTTTGCCCTTTTCTGTTAGGCTTCGCTCTCTAGAGCTGGATCGTACCTGTTGTGACTCTGTGGGTTTGTCTGTTTCTTCAGCAGGTGACAACATTTTGTTCTAGTGTGCCTTTGCCTTTCAAGTGTGAGTGTGCCTGAAACCTAACTTGAATGAGTGTTGGCTCAAACTTGCTACTAAGGGCTACGACAGATAACAGGTATTCACACTTGTAACTAAAGATTAGCAAACAATGCATACAGTACTACAAAATGTTTTAAACGAATATACTGCTGACCCTTTCTAACCAGACAATTAACCCTTTCTGTAAATAACTGCAGTTTAGTGGATTAGGAACTTGGAAGATAGCGTTGCTTTAAATCTGACACTAGGCCTCTAAACACGAATATAATAACTTGATCACTGGTTTAGCAAAATATTAACTATTTGGCTCGCATAGTAGTTAAGGGCGGCTTCCGGATCACATATAAAGAACCCGCTATATTTAAAAGTCCACGTGACACGTTTACTTTTTTAGCCAAGTCTCTGTTGCCAAGATGGCGTCCGCACGCGTCTTGCGAGGCGTTGGGAAGCCTTTACTCACAGTTCGATGAAGACAGCGACGCAGCTGGTGATGTCGAGTCTCCACCGCAGCGACGAGTTTTCACTGTTACGGCCCCTTTGGCATCGAATAAATAACAAGAGGAGAGATTCTGACGGGTGCAGTAGTTTTATTCTTTCGGAACAAAGGTGCGCAGCAGGGTTGAATATTATTTTCTTTATTTCCTTGAGCACCGTAAACATGAATATCGTAAGCACCATAGTACCATAGCACCGTGAAAACTGTAAATGACATACAACACACTTATTTACGGTTGTCACCAAAAAGGGGGTTACAGGGTTAATTACAGTTGTCTGCACACACATCTAATTACATTGAACATTCAAAGAAACATGGTTACATGCAAAGTGCCTTGGATTATACAGTATAGCGTATTTAAAACCAAACAGCATGAACAGGGTTTATCTCTAGAACATATACACCTTTTATAACAATGCACACTTTTCTGCATACCTTGATCCACTTGCCAAGGGGGGTACAAACTTTAAGCTTTAGGGATTTTCTGCGGACATCTTCCATTAAATCCTATGCAGACAGCTAACATGTGGCATCTGAGATACAGGAAAAGGCTTTTCTTTTTAGACAGGAAGAAGGAGAGGTCTTGTAATCCTGCTGATCAAAACATTCCCCAGGGAACCAAAGGGAGGCAGAAAGGTTCCACCCAGCAGTAAGTGCTGAACAAGATCCACAATGATAAGCGGACAGTTACACGTCCATTCTCTCGCAGGTCTGTCCGGGGGGCCCTCTGCACTCTCGTTCCACTGCCATGGCTGCCATGGCATACTTGGACAGCACCCTGCCAACCCACATTGATAATCTGCTGGACTACAGGGCAGCCAAACTGGATATGTGCCCGCAACTAGCAGAGTTTGCCCTGAAAAAACTGTCCTGCCTGGCCAGTAGTGTGGCATCAGAGTGGGTGTTTAGTGCGGCAGGCGCCATAGTTACCCCAAAGAGAACTCGCCTGTCCATCCAAAATGTGGAGAGACTGACCTTTGTCAAGATGAATCAGGCATGGTTAAGCCAGGATTTCCAACCACCAATTCCTGATGCATCAGACTAGATCATCCATGGTGCCACACCAACGCTTTGATAAAAGAGAGCCGTTTCTTCTGACTACCTGCCTCAGCTACTATTCTATTGCTGCCACCCGCCTGATGCCACACATCTGATGCCAAGTGCTCCTTCTTTCAGCCGCCTTCATCAGCGGGTACTGGTATTGCCACCCACTGCCCCACTCTGTCACCGGGTCACTTTGTGGTCTCCTGATTCAGCTGCTGCTGCCATCTGCATACTATGTCATCTTGCCACTCTGTGGTATCCTTCTGCTGCTGCTGCTGCTGCCTTATCCACACTATGTCACCTTGTCACTCTGTGGTCTCCTGATGCTGCTATATCCACACTATGTCACCTTGCCACTCTGTGGTATCCTGATGCTGCTACTGCTATCTACACACTATGTCACCTTGCCACTCTGTGGTATCCTCCTGCTACTGTCATCTCCACACTATGTCACCTTGCCAGTCTGTGGTCTCCTGCTGCCATATCCACACTATGTCACTCTGCCACTCTGTGGTATCCTCCTGCTGCTGCTGCCATCTCCACTATGTCACCCTGCCACTCTGTGGTATCCTCCTGCTGCCATCTCCACACTATGTCACCTTGCCACTCTGTGGTATCCTCCTGCTACTGCCATCTCCACACTATGTCACCTTGCCAGTCTGTGGTCTCCTGCTGCCATATCCACACTATGTCACCTTGCCACTCTGTGGTATCCTCCTGCTGCTGCCATCTCCACACTATGTCACCTTGCCACTCTGTAGTCTCCTGATGCTGCTGCCATATCCACAGTATGTCATCTTGCCACTCTATGGTATCCTCCTGCTGCTGCCATCTCCACACTATGTCACCTTGCCACTGTCTGGTATCCTGATACTGCTGCTGCTACTGCTATCTCCACACTATGTCACCTTTCCACTCTGTGGTATCCTCCTGCTGCCATCTCCACACTATGTCACCTTGCCACTCTGTGGTAACCTGATGCTGCTTCCACCTCATCAATATGCCATAGGTCCACTCTATAGACTTCTCATGCTGTTCCCACCCTCCCCACTTAATGACGGTGTAAGGGATCGCTCATTAGAGATGTGCGAACTTTTCAAAAATCCGATTCGCCGGTTCGCGGAATTTTTGGGGAAAATGTGGTTCATTTCGAATTTATTAGCTGCAAATTATGTTAAAAAACAGCTGATTCCTGGCTTCACAGAGCCTTTATAGTGGTGTAGAACACTGTGCCTTGCAGTAACACGCATAGGTAGTCTGTTTTGGTAGTGAAATAATACTGTGAGTCTGTATGACATGCAGATGACACTGCACACTTCACTAATTTGGGCAGTCACGGGGCAAAAACTGACCAAATAACTCAAGTTTGAACTCAGCCTTACAGGTGGATGTTAGTGTAAAGAAAAAGCGCACTCTAACACTGTCATCAGCTGATTCCACATAGATGTCTACAGAACCTGTTCTATTAAATGCTTATACAAGTAGAGCCCCCCGACAAAGTAGAGAGGGTGTCAGCAGTAAGTTTGTGTTGACGTCACTGATTATTTTGCCCTTCCTCTGAACGATAACCCACAAAAAGCGGATCCTGACTGTGGAGCATCCGCCTTCACTCGGTCAGCATTTTGTCAGTAATCCATCAGAATTGCTAATACCAAAAAAAACACAGGAGTGGATGCAAAACAGAGATGACACGTGAATGGAATATTTGCAAGTCTTCTGTGTTTTGTACCCACTCCTGCTTTTGGCTACCAAATCATAAGCCAAGTCTGATGGGACCATACAGGCCTTTCAGCTGGTACACAGAGAGGATCCATTGTGCGTCTCATTTTCCCTTCTGACAGATCAGAAGAAGGGTCAAATAAATGATGATGTCAGCCAGGCCGAAAGGCAAAATAGTGTCCCAGTCATGAAGTGGGGAGGGTGGGAACAAGATGAGAAGTCCACAGTGTGGCCCTATGACATAGTGGTGAGGTGGAAGCAGCATGAGGAGACCACAGAGTGGCCCAATGACAGAGTCTGTAGGTGGCAGCAGCATCAGCAGGAGGCCACAGAGTGGCATAATGACAGTGTGGAGATGGCAGCAGCATCAGGAGGCCGCAGAGTGACAAGGTGACATAGTGTGGAGGTGTCAGCATCATGAGGTGACCACAGAGTGGCAAGTTGACATAGTGTGGAGGTGGCAGCAGCATCAGGAGGCCACAGAGTGGCAAGGTGACATAGTGTGGAGGTGTACTAGTAGCAGCTGAAGATGGTGGGTGAAAGAAGGAGCACTTGGCTTCAAATATGTGGCATCAGGCGGGTGGCAGCATTAGAACAATAGCTGAGGCAGGTAGCCATAATAAACAGGTCTCTTTTGTCAAAGTATTGGTACACCATGGATGATCTAGTCTGATGCTGTCACGGCCTATGGTGTGCATTGTGACACTTTTCTTCACTTGCTCGTGGTGACGTGTGGTGTTGTGTACATGTGGTGTCAGTGTCTCGGCCTTCTGGCTGGCTCCCAGGACATGGTTCCCACGCATGTCGTTGCCGGCGGTAACAGCTGCAGTGTGATTGTTGTTTGTACACTTCCCCTTTAAGTGACTTCCCTTGCCTGGTGTAGGAAGGGTTAACTCCCTTCTTAGTGTGTGGACACTGGGTGTGTCTGTGTGTGGGTGTGGCTACTTGGGCTATTTAGCTTCCGCTGGATGCCTGCGTAGGCTCATGAGAGAGCTGCTTTGAACTGAACTCTCACTTGGATTGACCTGAGCTCATCTGATCTGGTTTGGATTGACCTAAACCAGCCAACTGATCTGGTTTGAACTTGTTCTTAACTGCCTAACTTAGGTCTGAGCTAAGCTATATATACACACTGACACTGCTCCATCTTGTGGAGAAACAAGTGCAGTGCACCCTGACTAGGCCTGTGTAAAGGATCTTTGCATATAGAATCACATTGTGACATGGAGAATATGACAGGAGATAAAATACAAAATGCAGGCATATTACATGACATTAATACATAATTAAAACACGTTTGCGGTGCCCACAGTCACAGGAGTGGGACACTGCAACACGTCTCCAGTCCCCTGACCAACCATATTTACCAGCATGTGTTCCAGTACATGAAGCAGTGGAATGACACTGTTCATCTTGTAGTCCTGGTGACTGACAAAAATTGTGGCCTCCTCAAAGGGCCTGAGCAAATGGCAGGTGTCATGCATGAGCTGCCATTGGCTGACATCGAAGTTACACAAGGGAGTACTCCTATCCGCTTGCATCATCAAGAAATCGTTGATGGCCTTTCTCTGTTTGTATAGTCGGTCCAACATATTGAGGGCGGAAACGTTGCATATCAGCCTATGTTGGGGTTACCGTTCTGCCGCTGCAGCTCAAGGAGGGTGTGCAGTGGCGTAACTATAGGGGTCGCTGCGGTCGCAGTTGGGCCCCCCTTGCAAGTCCCCCCTTGCAAGTCCTAATGATTGCGGTCTCCGCAGCCCCGCACGCAAGTGATTTAAAATTTGTTAATCTTACTTTAATAATGGCCAGTCAGGTCGTGCCTGACCAGCAGCACAGCACTGCGCTCTCACAGTTAATTACATCGCGCCCCACCCCCGGCCCCGCCTCCACCAATCCAACGCTGCTTTCTTGCTGTTATCTCGCCGGATCACTCAGGCCCGCAGCGCATTCCGGATGACGGAAGTGGAGCAGTCTCCTCAGAGAAGGTGTGTAAATGTGCACACACAGCTGGCTTCATAACTCACAGAGGGGCACCTGGCAGCGTGGCACAGTGGTAATACACAGGGGACTAGCATGGCAGCAAATCCTTCATAGGGGCCCAGCCTGGGGGACAAAATCATGACATATATAGGGGCAAAGTGAAAAAAAAAAAATATATATATATATACAGAGCGGGCAAAAAAATGTGATATATACACAGGGGACAAATGTAATATATACAGAGGGGGCAAAATGGATTTATAATAAGACAGGGGAAATTTTTTCATGATTTTGCCCCCGAGGCTGGGCCTCTATGAAGGATTTGCTGCCATGCCAGTCCCCTGTGTATGACTGGGAGGGTCGGGCCCGGTGGTGGGGGGCCCAATTCAAAGTTTGCCCCGGAGCCCATAGAACTCTAGTTACGCTGGTGTGCTTTGCGGTGTACGAGTGGCTGAAGTGCATGCAAAGTTTTGGCCATTTTTAGGATGTCTTGCAGATGGGTGGAAGACTTCAGGAACTGCTTGGCAACCCGATTGAACACGTGTGCAATGCAGGGCACATGGCCCAGCCCTCCTTGATGCAGCGCCGACACAATGTTCTTCCCATTATCTGTCACCATGGTTCCGATTTTAAGTTGTTGCAGAGAAAGCCAGGATTCCATTTCTTGATGAAGGACACGGAGCAGTTCCTCCCCTGTGTGACTCTGTTTACCCAGGAAAACGAGGTGCAGAATAGCGTGACACCGCCGTGCCCTGCACATGTGGTATGCTGGAGGGGCACTGTGAATTGTCCCTGCAGTGGAGGCTGAGGACACGGTGGAGGATGCGGAGGCAGAGGCAGACATTGTCGCAGGACCAACGGCGTGAGAACGTGGAGGTGTGGATGTGCAGGAACCACATTCACCCAGTGGGCCATAAAGGACATGTATTGTCCCTGACAGTAGTTACAGCTCCACACATCGGCACTGCCGTGCACTTTGGCAGACACCGACAGGCTCAAGGACGGGCCTTTTTGGCAAAGAAATGACAGCTTGGGACTCTCCACCTAAGCTCGGCACAAGCCATCAGTTCTCTGAAATGTGCAGAGTCCACCACTTGGAAAGGGAGGGACTGCAGCACCAGCAACTTGGACAGGAGCACGTTCAGCACGTTCAGCTTCTGCGCCGTTGGATTCATACACGCATACTGTTGTCTCTTGGGAATAGATTTGGTGATCGAATGACTGACGAGTAGTAGGAGGAGCAGGAGCATCAGTCCAGCAGATGATGGAAAGGGCAGACAGCTCCCTTTGGCTGAGGTGGTGGAGCCTTGACTGCCTGAAATCAAGTGCGTGCCACTGGGTGAGGCAGGCTGGACCACTACATCGGAGCCACAGTTCTCCCAGACAACTTTATGGCAACGCTGCATATTTTGAAGCAGGGCCGTAGTGCCAACATTGACACCCTGGCCACGCTTCACCTTCTGCCCACAGATTCTACATATGGCCACTTTCACTTCCCCAGGCAGCTTAACAACCGCCACACTGCCACACCGCCGAGTAGGTGATTTTACCCCCAACACTACGCACTGACTGACTGCTACCACCGCTGCCTCCTTGAACCCCTGCACCACTACTTCCCGGGCAGGCAGGCTCCCGCGAAGCGGGTGGTGTACCCCGGGCACGTTTGGCTCCCGATCTCCCACTGCTGCCACCCTGCTGACCCCCGCCCATGCTATCGACTCCACAGCTGGCTCACGGGCAAGCTGCCACCCTCTTTTCCTGATGATGATGAAGCCCCTTCATCACCAGGCTTCCAAGTGCGATCAGCTACATCATCATCTTCAAGTGCTGTCTGCAAGTCACTAATGTCCTCCTCAACGGTCTCTGGGTCAGGAGCCTGACCGCTAGCAACACCAGCTCCCACGCCACTCTCCTCATCACTACTTGCCCGC
Organism: Bufo gargarizans; assembly: GCF_014858855.1. NCBI lineage: Eukaryota > Metazoa > Chordata > Amphibia > Anura > Bufonidae > Bufo > Bufo gargarizans. The sequence continues at coordinate 608,620,996 of NC_058082.1, forward strand.
CTAGCAGAGGAAGTGACGGATGTCTCCTCTAGATCTTGGCTGGGCAGTAGCTGCTGACTGCCCTCTAGTATCTCCTCCTAACTGAAAAGTGGAGCCGAGCCTACGGCATATAATACTTCTCGCGGTGAGGGAACAGAAAATGCCAGAGGAAGGTTCAGGACAGTAGGGGGGCACACGGCCTGCTCCCTGGCCATGCCAACTAATTTTAATTTCGCCACTAACACACGGCAAACAGGGCTGTAGAATATATCACTGTACAGCTGAACGGCAATTAGGCCCTAAGTTTTTTCTACTTTTACACAACAGGCTTTTCAACAGATAAGTGCAACGGCAAATATATTTTTATTTTGCCACTAATACACGGCAAACAGGGCTGTAGAATATATCACTGCACAGCTGAACGGAAATTAGGCTCTAATTGTTTTCTACTTTTACACAACAGACTTTTCAACAGATAAGTGCAATGCTGGATGGCGAATATATTTTTATTTCGCCACTAATACATGGCAAACAGGGCTCTAGAATACAGTATATCACTGCACAGCTGAGGCCCTAATTTTTTTCTACTTTTACACAACACAACAGGCTTTTCAACAGAGAAGTGCAGCGTTGGACGGCGAATAGATATTTTTTTCGCCACTAATACGCGGCAAATAGGGCTTAACATATAACTGCACCGCACAAGGACAAATAAGACGTTAAATAAACCCTGTTAATGGCTGTATCAATCAGCACTTGCACCCCAATAAGACGAATGGTTTGCTGGAATGACAGAGCTGTATAATGGCAATTTGGATCCCCAGTCAGTGCACCAAGGTGTAATAGGATTGTTCCTATTACCCAGTCAACCTCCCCTACTGAACCATGTTCTACACAAATGCTGTGAAATGATTCCTCCCTATCCTTTCCCTGCACTTATAAATCGTTTTTCACCACAATCAAGTCTTTTCTATCACTGTCACTAGCGTCTGCAGATGTCTCTCCGTAAACTAAGTACACTGGTAAATGGCAGAATCTAAGATGGCTGAGGCTATTTATAGGGCCGTGACATCACAGGGCTGCTGGCTGCTAATTGGCTGCATGCATGACATTATGGGTGACCCCGTCTTCCCAGAGTTCCTTGTCCCATGTCCTCAGTCCTCACACGTGCAGCAGCCATTTTAGGAAAAAATGTGATACGTTACCACAAAGCACAAGGAAATTCGCATTCGGTGCAAATCGAATTTTTCCTGAAATTCGGAACGAATTCCACTTTGTCAACTTCGATTCGCTCATCTCTAATAATTATCTCCTCCAAAGAAAGTTTGATGTTAGTGATAACTGTGAGTATGTTAGTTAGTTTGCCACATACAAAAATGTTGTTATCAAATGTCACTTGATTAGTATTGTGTACGTTATATCTGCAGCCGGCTCCAGGCTTCTCAAACCTATGGCGTATTGGGGGATTGTGGGAGGAGGGTTAAGTAGTCCTTAAAGCGCTTTACTTGGTCAATAATAAAGTGATATTTTACAGGTATCCATGGATATTAGAAGTGGGTCTTTACTTGGCTTGCAGGTATATCTTTAAAGACCAGACGCGTTTCGGAGTATTAGCTTACTCCTTCTTCAGTGACTACCTGCATTGAAACACCCTACCTACTTTTATAGCCATCTGGTTAATCATCATAAAAGTTCAAACTAGATTTCATACTATCCTTTCTTTTTTTTAAGCAACTTGGTTTCTCCCAGTTTTCAAAAGTGATCTAATATTTTATCTATACTTTTGCATATATTCCAGTTTTCTTCTTCTTCATTAATACCATATTATACTAGTTCCAAAAACGCATTGCGTTTATGTTGCGTTTTCAATGCGTTTTTTTGTGTATTAGTGCGTTTTTTTTGTGGACAATTGCTTTTTGTCCTAAATTAAAGTTGCCCATAGTTCTTTTTTTTTTATTTTAGGTTTGTGTTGACACAAAAAACTGAAAATATATAAAAAAAAATGTACAGATGGAAAATATCAAAGAAATATAAAAGTAATAAAGTAACTATGATAGATATGCATTTGTTTATCTTTTTCATACTTTCTTTATAGTCTGTACTCTTATATGTCATATTTCTATCTTTGTTTTTGTCCTTAAATATATTTTATCTTCTAGAAGCTAGATTCCCAACCTTCTAGAAGAAAAAGTGTATATAAGGACAAAAGATAGAAATATGACATACGGTACAAGAGTATAGAAAATAAAGAAAGTATGAAAAAGATAAACAAATGCATATCTGTCATAGTTACTTTAGTACTTTTTTATTTTTTTGTATTTTATATTTCTTTGATATTTTCCATCTGTAAATTTTTTATATATTTTCAGGTTTTTGTGTCAACACAAACCTAAAATAAAAAAAATAACTAAAGTAATTGTCCACAAAAAAATGCACTAATACACCAAAAAAACACATTGAAAACGCAACATAAATGCAATGCATTTTTTTGAACTGGTATAATATGGTATTAATGAAGAAGAGGAAAACTGAAATATATAAGTATAGATAAAATATAAGATCACTTTTTAAAACTGTGAGAAACCAAGTTGTTTTAAAAAAAGAAAGGATAGTAAGAAATCTAGTTCGAACTTTTATGATGACTAACCAGATGGCTATAAAAGTGGGTAGGGCGTTTCAATGCAGGTAGCCACTGAAGAAGGAGTAAGATAATACTCAGAAAACCCGTCTGGTCTTTAAAGATATACCTGCAAGCCTTAAGACCCACTACTTATATCCATGGATATCTGTAAAATATTGCTTTATTATTGACCAAGTGAACCGCTTTAAGGACTACTTAACCCTCCTCCCACAATCCCACAATACGCCATGAGAAGCCTGGAGCCGAGCCTGAAACACGTGGGACGCTAAGCACCAACCTACGAAGTCAGGTGGGATGCCAGGTATTGTCTTTGGGGATCGTGGAGAACGCAGCTGGGAGTGGAGGTAACACAAGTCGAGCAGGCTGTGGGAAGAAGGTAACAGAGACCAGGGCACTCACCGCCACGTGGGATGCCACGTCCGGCGGTTGCTATTTACTGGCATTTAACACTGTTTATGAGATACAGTACCTCCACTATTACGACTGAGTAAACTGCAGATATAACGGACACAATACTAATCAAGTGACATTTGATAGCAACATTTTTGTATGTGGCAAAGTAACTAAAAAACTTACAGTTATGACTAACATCAAACTTTCTTTGGAGGAGATAATTATCCCTATAAGGAGGCAAAGTTTCTGTGGATGTAACCAATTATGTACCAACATATATAAATGTGTATCATTATATTTGAAGGATACAGTATCTTTATATAGAACTGTGTGGGAGTAACAAATTGTGTTATTAACATAATTACATTTATAGGACCATCACATAATTATTGTACCTAATGTGGCAATGTTTTGACGATTGTATGGATGATAGATACTATCCAGTACCACTGTATACATTATCAGCAGATCTATCATACATGCACCTGTCTTGGTATTGCCACTGTATGTTTTTAATAAATATTTTTCTGTTATTTTTTTGTTTTTTATGTGCATATGTAAATACTTATCTATTTGGAATGAAGATATACAATATTAAATGGTGATTCAAGGAAATATATTCTCTGGATGGTTTCAGATGTAAAGTGCCTGTCTTAAACATACTCCTATTTATCTAATAAACAAAAGAACCAATTGGTCTTATCTCATCCAGGGTGTCACTAGCATTGGCATGATGTCTGCTGGATACAGAAGAAGGTCCCTGTGGTGATAGAGCAAAAAGAATAATTACATAAGGAAGGGATTGTGACTGTACCTGGTAAATACCTATGGGTGCGCTGTGCTGGTCCTGTAAGACCTAGCCATCCCAATGTATAACAGGGTAATCTAGGGCATTTTCCCTTAGTGCTACTGCACAGTACTAATGTCCACATTGTGCCCCGTCACAGTAGTTATGCCCACATTGTGCCTCCTTTGAAGCATAAATGCCCACATTGTGCCCCCCTCACAGTAGTTATGCCCACCTTGTGGCCCCCTCACATTAGTTATTTATTTTATTTATTCAGTAGTTATATATTTATTTATTCATTAGTTATTATATTTTATTTTATTTCAATTATAGCTTGCAGCATTCTCAAGTGTAGCATTACTAAGTGCATCTGAGATATTCAGGAGACTAACTTAGAGCTTTTCCACTGTAGTAGAACTTCAGCTGTGTTTTTGGCAGCTACTCAGACACTGTGCTTCAAAAAAGCAGCACTTCAGCTGTGTTTTTGGTGGCTACTCAGACACTGTGCTTCAAAACAGCAGAACTACAGCTCTGTTTTTGGTGGCTACTCAGACACTGTGCTTCAAACAGCAGAACATCAGCTGTGTTTTTGGAGGCTACTCAGACACTGTGCTTCAAAACAGGTAAGGAATTTGTTAGACAGATTTTTTCTATTGTCTGATTGCAAATGAGCAGGTGTTAAATTTGTTGTTGGGGGAGGAACTTTTGTGCATATATAGCAACATAGTATTAGCTTGCCTAATTATAGCTTACAGCATTCTCAAGTGCAGCATTACTAAGTGCATCTAAGATGTTCAGGAGACTAACTTAGAGCTTTTCCACTGTAGCAGAACTTTAGCTGTGTTTTTGGTGGCTACTCAGACATTGTGCTTCAAAACAGGTAAGGAAATTGTTAGACAGATTTTTTCTATTGTCTGATTGGAAATGAGCATAGGGTGATTAAGGTGTTAAATTTGTTGTTGGGGAGGAGCTTTTGTGTATATATAGCAACATAGTATTAGCTTGCCTAATTATAGCTTGCAGCATTACTTAGTGCATCTGAGATATTCAGGAAATACTCAGGAGGTAATCTGGAGGTGGATACAACCTAAAAAAGTTTAAAATCTTTCCCCTCTTTAAAATGGCAGACCTGGTTCTGTGCAGGATTTGTGCTTTTATTTCAGGTTCCACTCTTCAGAGGTTTGGATGCTGCCTGATCTGTAGACAGCTCTCCATAATGCAGCAGGAAATAGCATTTTTGAAATCGGAGATTTGTAAATTAACTGTTAAACAAACTTAGGCTGGGAACGTTGCAATGCCACTGTCACATAGGCCCCTTAGAAATGGAAGATGGGTTACTGCAGACTCTGGTAGTATTGTTGATATAAGACATGTCCCAAAGTCTGTTGCTCTCCATAATTAATTTGCAGCACTTTCAGAACGCAAGTGGGGGCGAGGAACAATCAGTGGGCGAGGAACAATCATCTCCTATGCCTAAAGTATGCAAGACTGCAGCCAAAGACAAAAAGGATAAGGTGAGGACTGATAGTAAGCAGTTGTTGGTGGGCGATTCTATCATAAGAGGTGTGAAGTTTGAGGAAAATGGTTTTGTGATGTCTCCCTACCGCTAGCAGGGACAGACGACACATCCTTAATATTGTTAGGTAAGCAAAGCAGGAAAAGGAGGTGGATGTTATTGTCCATCTTGGGACAAATGATCTGGCTTGCAATGAGGTTTCAAAAGTGAAGGAAGCTTTTCACACACTTGGTAATAATATACGGGAGGTTGCATCAACTGTTTCCTTCTCTGCAGTTTTGCCTGTGCATAACCTTCAGCATGACAGGAAGATGCGCATTAAGGAATTCAATGTATGGCTTGGTGAATGGTGTCTGAACCAAGGGTTTGGCTTTGTGTCTCATGTTAGCTCTCGTTGGAATTGAAAAGAACTGTACAAGAAAGATGGTTTGGATCTTTCTCTCAAGGGAACGAATGTCCTCAGTGAACAGTTCAAAGTATGTGCTAAGGAGCATTTAAACTAGCAATGGGGGGCAAAAGAGTGGTAATCCAGCAGTCCAACTTCCCCCCGGAACAATGCCAGAAGATGCCAGTAGCACATAGGTTAAGAAATGACAAGCTCAGAGTCTTGTCTACAAATGCTTGCAGTTTAGGGAATAAGATCAATGAACTTGAGTCTATAATGGCATCTGAGAATATAGATTTTGTGGCTGTTACTGAGACATGGTTGAATGGGAGTAATGACTGGGATATAACAATACCAGGGTTCTCTATATAGGAAAGACATAGAAGGCAAGAAAAGGGGAGGGGTGGCCCTGTATGTGAAAGATAGCATAAAATCTAATTTAATACAAGTTAGCAAGACCAATTTAGAGTCAGTTTGGGTTACGTTGCAGCTTGATAATCATAAGGTAACTCGTGTAGGTGTGATATATAGACCACCTAGCCAAGTCAAAGAATTAAATGATCTACTAGTTGAGAAAATAGCTAAAATGACATTGAAGGGGGAGGTTATCATTATGGGAGACTTTAATCTTTCTGATATAAACTGGAAAACCAAAATAGCTAATTCTGCCAAATATTCTAAATTCCCTACTTGGATTATCTCTGCAGCAAGTTGTTGAGGAGCCAACTTGGAAGGAGGCCATTTTAGATTTAGTATTCACAAATGGGAATTTGGTATCTGATATAATTGTAGGGGAAAGCTTGAGATCTAGTGATCAGACCACACAAAAAAAAAGTTTTAGATTTTAGAAAAACAGACTTTTCTAAAATTAGATTAGAGGTATACGAGTCCCTATCAGATTGGAACAGTTTCAATGGAGTCCAGAAGAAATGGGACTACTTAAAATTGGCACTATTGAAGGCAACAGATAATTGCATTAGGTTTGTCATTAAGAGCAAAAAAAGGAAGAGACCACTGTGGTACTCAGCAGAAGTGGCCAAAATCATTAAAAACAAAAAATAGCATTAATTATAAAAATAAAAAAAACGAGGATGACAGGCAAATTTATAAGATTAGGCAGAGAGAGGCCAAGCAAGTTATAAAAGCTTCTAAAGCAGTAGAGAGAAGAGAAATTAGCTCAGTCAGTGAACAAAGGCGATAAGACATTCTTCAGATACATAAATGAAAAAAGGAAACTAAAACAAGGAATTACCAAATTAAAAACAAAAGAAGGAAGGTATATGGAAGAAGATAAATAACTAGCTAACTGCCTCAATGAATACTTCTGTTCAGTTTTTACAAAGGAAAATGAAGGAGAAGGACCTCAGTTAGGAAGGAAGACTAATGAATCTTTTGATGCATGTGTCTTTACAGAGGAAGAGGTTCTACGTCAGCTGTCTAAAATTAATACAAATAAGTCACAGGGGCCTGATTGGATACACCCAAAGCTATTAAAAGAGCTTAGCGGTGAACCAGCAAAACCAATAACAGATTTATTTAACCAATTACTGGTAACAGGAGTCATCCCAAAGGATTGGAAATTATCAAATGTTGTGCCCATTCACAAGAAAGGTAGTAGGGAGGAATCGGGCAACTATAGGCCAGTAAGCCTGACATGAATAGTAAGGAAATTAATAAAAACCATACTTAAGGAGAGGATTGTGGAACATCTAAAATCCCATGGATTTAAAGATGAAAAACAGCATGGGTTTACCTCAGGGAGATCATGTCAAACTAATCTTATTGATTTTTTCGATTGGGTGACTAAAATAATAGATGGTGGAGGTACAGTAGACATCGCTTATCTAGACTTTAGTAAGGCTTTTGATACTGTCCCACATAGAAGGCTTATCAATAAATTACAATCTTTGTGCTTGGACTCCCATATTGTTGAATGGATTCGGCAGTGGCTGAGGGACAGACAACAGAGGGTTGTAGTCAATAGAGTATATTCAGACCAAGGTCTTGTTACCAGCGGGGTACCTCAGGGATCTGTTCTGGAACCAATATTGTTTAATATCTTTATCAGCGAAATTGCAGAAGGCCTCGATGGTAAGGTGTGTCTTTTTGATGATGACACAAAGATTTGTAACAGGGTTGATGTTCCTGGAGGGATACACCAAATGGAAAAGCATTTAGGAAAACTAGAGGAATGGTCAAAAATCTGGCAACTAAAATTTAATGTTGATAAGTGCAAGAAAATGCACCTGGGGTGTTAAGGGGGAATATTAATCAACAATATTTATGCAAATATCGATAATTAATATTCATAAATAGGCGTAGCCCGTCTATAGATAGTCACGCCTATTTATAACCTTAATTATACGCTTTCTATTGCTTAACACAACACACGGTCACTAACACTTACTACCTGCGTGCGCCTAACTAACTCATTACCGCTAACAAGTACACGCTACACAAAGGGTACAAATATAACGGTATTTATTAACACCTGATGCACACGATATGCAGTAAATACACAGCACTACAAATACAATACTAGCTATACTATTCAATCCCCAAATTCCACCCACAAAACTAGCTATACATGACACACATACTGTAGCAATGTGATATTGAAGTGTTTTCCCCAGGCTCCGGTCCGGGACTTAGGGCATGCTCATGTCCAGGGATCCTATTTAATCCTGCTACTTGTTCTTGGGTGTGTCTCACTCTGGAGAGTGTGCAGACAGAGGCCTGGTGAGGCTCTGTCAGTGTGGTCTCAGATAAGCCAGGCTGAGGGGCCACGAGGCTATGCAATAGCCTGGACTTTGGGGGACTTGCACACAGAAGGCTGGAGTGGCTCTGTGTGGTCTGAGCCAGAAGGGCTGAGAGACCACGATTCCCCAAGAGACCCTGGTGTGGGAGCAGCCTGGAGGCTGCTGAAGGTTGGGCTGGGAAAGCCGCATCTCATCACAGGTGTGAACTGTGCTATGCTTTAGGTGAGTCAGGGAAACCTATGTGTTTAGTTAGGGCCCAGACGGGCAAGGTATTTTATTTTGGCTTTGTGTGTTTTTGCTTTATGCCGTGTGCCACAATAAAGCACAGTTTGGCCCCAAAATCCTGGTTTCTGTGAAGAAGTGTGTGTTTGCAACCCCTGGAAAAGAGCTAATCCCCTACATTTGGTGTCGGATGCGGGCAAGTGTCCCTGCTGAAAGGAGATAACTGGTTGCTAGGGGCAACGGCAAGAGCAGGTGCTGCTGAATTCTGCTATGTTGCAAAGGAAATTGCTGTGTGGATTTAAAGGGCCAGCAGCCCTGGGAAAGAAACTTTAATGTCTGCAATGCAAAAGAGACTGTGAATGCTGAAATTGTCTCTTGAGAGTGAGACACCTGGAGGCCGGGTCTCTGTTAGTGGACTTGTTGCTGAAAATTTTTCTGGTGCCTGGGCTGTCTGTTGCTATGGGGTGGATGGAGGATCTCACCGAGCAGCTGAGGCAGGCCAATCTGGAGGCGCAGCTGCAGCTAGCCCTGACTAGAGGGTCCTTAACGCTGTATGGACCCTGCACAAAGTTACAAGAGGTCGGCAGTGTGCTGGGAACGACGGAGAAAAAGCAAAGATATGCCGTTGCCAAGGGCAACCGTCGGGAAGAAAAGGAGGTGGAGAGTGGTGCAGCTCTCAGGAGATCCTATGTTTCCTGCACGTGTGCGCAAAGTCCTAAAGGGTGCGGATGGAGTGACTGTCTGGAGAATGGCTGGAGTCAAGGCCAAGGCGTTTCCCGTGGCAACTACTGTATTAAGGAGAAGGGTGATGACCGTGCTGGAGATATTCCTGGACTCCCCTCATCTCCCGTGAGTGCCGAATCCGTGACGACAATCGGTAAGATCGTTCCGATTTTCCCGTGTGTAACAGACCCAGTGACATTGAGCAGGCGGCAGTTGCTACCCGCTGGGTCGGTGGGTGATATGTCACCGAGGCTAGAAACTGTCTCAAAAGTGTGTGACCATATGAAAAGTAATATAATGCTTAGTGTACGGGACAGTCATGCGGTTAATAAGAACTGTCCGATGGTTCTCACTGAGTGTGAGACTGCCGTGAGAACTGGGACTTATGGACTTGCTGGGAGAACTACCCTCACGCATGAAGGACTGTTGGGCCATGGTTTCCCGTTGTTCCGTGACTTGTGGGGAAGTGGAAACACTTCTGCAGTCAGTGAGGAAACTCCTGCAGACTTGGTACCTAATCCTTTAAGTGAAGTGACCATTAGAGACAATGGTGCCGATAAGGTGCAAGGTGATTGTGCCAGGTTGGCGGAAATGCATAATGAAAGTGGGATGTCATGTGAAATATCTGATGTTGATAACATACCTTTTCCGTTGCAGGCTGTGGTCAGGGGAGAAGCGCCCCCTGGTGGTAAAAATGTAAATGATGATGAAGCTTTATTTTCTTCATCTGCTATTATTAATGAAGAACTTTATGACTTGATCAGGAGGTTTGAAGAATTGCATATAAGTAATGTGAACCAGGCACCTGAAAGAGAGCCTGAGCAAGTGCAGGTGGTTCTCACTGAGGGGGAGTCTCCAGTGAGAACTGGGTATTGTGGACCTGATGTTACAAATATGTTCTTATATGATGTGATGTTGGGTTGTGATAACGTTTCGTTGTTATGGGGTAAGGTAGACACTTCTGCAGATAGTGACGAAACTCCTGCAGAACCTGTACTTGCCAGTGTAAATGAAGGCCTAAGGGAGCTGCACATTGACTGCCATGGGGAAAGAATACTGCCTATTGAAAACCATGGTGTTGATAAGAAACATGTGAATGATGCAGAAGTGCAGATAAATGTTGTGAGCACTGAGTGGAGCAATCCTACTCTGGTGAACATGCAAGAAAGGGTAGCAGTCCTAGAGGGAGTATCACAAGTACCAGAGGTGGACATGCAGTCTCCACAGTGTTTTATGGTCCATAAAGTAATGTCCCAGGTAGGGATTAACTCGGCAGTGCCCCTAGAAGTCAGCGTTTATAATGACACCAGTGACATAGGCGATATATGCGCTGTGGCCATTAGCAACTCCGAGAAGGAAGCTACCAAGTCAAGGTATTGCAAAATTCAGGTAGTCACTAGTAGAGACCAGACGACAGTTATACCTGACGTGACGAGAGCTGAGTGGGGAGATGGCAGCCTAGTGTCTGAGACCCATACCCAGGCAGGGGTAGATGACCTGACGCGTCAGTACAGCTGCAATCCTGAAGATTTTTCTCTCTCCACACAGTCCCTAGATATGATAGAGAAGGGACTAGATGTCTTCACAGAGTCACCAAAGAAGACTGCAGTAGATACAAACAAAGTGCTTAAAGAGACCCTGCGTGGAACCCCCACAGGGTGGGCAAAAGAGAAGGGGTCTGGACACAACCTTGACTGGGACCAGTTCAGTCAAGAGTTTCCGCAGTCCAAGAAAGGACGTGAGGGGCCTGTGCAGAAGCCAGGAAATATAAAACGACAGTACCTGCTCATGAGAGGGGCAAGAAAATCCCAGAGGCCTTGTCAGCTCTGTAATAAACTCATGAGTGTGACAAACCAAGCACTGATGGCATGGGTCTGGCAGAATAAAGGGAAGCCTCTGACGCGGACCACATCTTCCAGGGGGAAGGTTGAGCCAGGCGATGGCAAGAAAATGCGGATGCCCTGTCACGAGCATCCAGTTGGTACATGTGTTCACCCCCACAGGTTTGAACAGAGGGGGGGGATATGTAGCAATGTGATATTGAAGTGTTTTCCCCAGGCTCCGGTCCGGGACTTAGGGCATGCTCATGTCCAGGGATCCTATTTAATCCTGCTACTTGTTCTTGGGTGTGTCTCACTCTGGAGAGTGTGCAGACAGAGGCCTGGTGAGGCTCTGTCAGTGTGGTCTCAGATAAGCCAGGCTGAGGGGCCACGAGGCTATGCAATAGCCTGGACTTTGGGGGACTTGCACACAGAAGGCTGGAGTGGCTCTGTGTGGTCTGAGCCAGAAGGGCTGAGAGACCACGATTCCCCAAGAGACCCTGGTGTGGGAGCAGCCTGGAGGCTGCTGAAGGTTGGGCTGGGAAAGCCGCATCTCATCACAGGTGTGAACTGTGCTATGCTTTAGGTGAGTCAGGGAAACCTATGTGTTTAGTTAGGGCCCAGACGGGCAAGGTATTTTATTTTGGCTTTGTGTGTTTTTGCTTTATGCCGTGTGCCACAATAAAGCACAGTTTGGCCCCAAAATCCTGGTTTCTGTGAAGAAGTGTGTGTTTGCAACCCCTGGAAAAGAGCTAATCCCCTACATTACACACACACTTACTTATGACCGCCCACCCGACCTAACAATATACTATCCCTAAAAGGGGGAGTGTAATAGGGGTTAATACCAGCGGGGGAGCTGGGGTTTGCTGGGGTATATCGGGATCTGGCAGGAAAGGGGTAATACCAGCAGGGGAGCTGGGGTATGCCTGGCAGGGAAGGGGTTAAGGCAAGCAGGGTGGTGGGATAGTGGACTGAGGGAGGAGGTACATCGGTGGGATAGGGTTATAGGGTTCGTTGGTGGGATAGGGTTAATGGAAGAGGTATAGGGTTATAGTTGGTGGGATAGTGGGGGTTTACTCAGCCCTTCAGGAGTTGCCGCTCGTTGTCCAGGGGATGCTCATCGTCCTGGGGGTGATTCTCTAGGGTGGGCGGCCGGCTCTCCTCTTCCCGAGCGCAGGATGCGCTCTCCTTTTAGGTGGGGGGTCCCAACCCTTCTTAATGAGTGCAGGGGCCGCCGGATATTTATCCCCGGCGGCCCGCACTCCCGCCGGGGACGCGTCACTGCGCCGGCCCGCACATCGGGGACGCGCTGCACGCCAACAGGCGGGAGAAGCCTTTGATCTCCCACCTGTGGCACTCTGCATTCCGGCCAGCGAGATGTTAATTTTGCTGCCGGAATGCGCATAATAGAAGGAGGGGAGGCTTCTCCCTTCCTCCTATCATGCATAATTACCTCCAGCAGCGCTGGAGGTAATTACAACAAAGGACTCAGATTCTGGTGAATCTGAGTCCTTTGAAGTCTTCAGGACCTTAGTCCGGTCATTCTGATGTAATCACCCAGATTGCATCTGTGTGAATGCTTGGGGCACATTCACACCGATGCATCTGGTTTCAGGTGTAGGGAGGGGGGTATAGTACAATATACATGTGTATGGGTGCTTGGGGCACATCCATACACATGTATACACTGACCTATATACTATATAAGGGGCGCATGGTTATATATCATAAGGGACCCACACATATATATTATTAGGGGGCACAGCTTCCAGGGACCACATATTTCCCACAGGGGCCACCATGAGCCCCTGTGGGCCACTAAGGGCAGATGTGCTGGGCACATCTGCGCACATCCTCCCTTAAAGTGACCATTAAAGCATGCATATATATCATACATGCATGCACGTGTTTGCATGCATATATGTATATATATGCATGCGTCTCAACCCTTCCTCAACAATCCCCCTGTTGTCGAATTTTACGACAATATCTTGGGGAAAAAGGGTTGAGATATTCCCCCCCCCCCCCCCTCAACCCCATCCTTGGTGGAAGTTCAGGAAGAACTGTAGTGTACATTGTTCTTTAGGTACTGTTGAGGAAGGGTTGAGACGCATGCATATATATACATACATATATGCATGCAAACACGTGCATGCATGTATGATATATATGCATGCATTAATGATCATTTTAAGGGAGGATGTGCGAGATCTGCCCAGCATCTGCGCACATCTGCCCTTAGTGGCCCACAGGGGCTCATGGTGGCCCCTGTGGGAAATATGTGGTCCCTGGAAGCCGTGCCCCCTAATAATCCCCCTAATAATATATATGTGTGGGTCCCTTATGATATATAACCATGCGCCACTTATATAGTATATAGGTCAGTTTATACATGTGTATGGATGTGCCCCAAGCATCCATACACATGTATATTATACAATATTCCCCCCCTCCCTACACCTGAAACCAGATGCATCGGTGTGAATGTGCCCCAAGCATTCACACAGATGCAATCTGGGTGATTACATCAGAATGACCGGACTAAGGTCCGGTCATCCTGAAGACTTCAAAGGACTCAGATTCAACAGAATCTGAGTCCTTTGTTGTAATTACCTCCAGCGCTGCTGGAGGTAATTATGCATGATAGGGGGAAGGGAGAAGCCTCCCCTCCTTCTATTATGCGCATTCCGGCAGCAAAATTAACATCTCGCTGGCCGGAATGCAGAGTGCCACAGGTGGGAGATCAAAGGCTTCTCCCGTCTGTTGGCATGCAGCGCGTTCCCGATGTGCGGGCCGGCACTGTGACGTCATATCACGGTGCGGGCCCACGTGGCTATGATGGGCGCGTGCGCGCGCCCCCTGGTGGGCAGTGCGGGAGTGCGGGCCGCCGGGGATAAATATCCAGCGGCCCCTGCACTCATTAAGAAGGGTCGGGACCCCCCACCTAAAAGGAGAGCGCATCCTGCGCTCAGGAAGAGGAGAGCCGGCCGCCCACCCTAGAGAATCACCCCTAGGACGACGAGCATCCCCTGGACAACGAGCGGCAACCCCTGAAGGGCTGAGTAAACCCCCACTATCCCACCAACTATAACCCTATACCTCCTCCATTAACCCTATCCCACGAACGAACCCTATAACCCTATCCCACCGATGTACCTCCTCCCTCAGTCCACTATCCCACCACCCTACTTGCCTTTACCCCTTCCCTGCCAGGCATACCCCAGCTCCCCTGCTGGTATTACCCCTTTCCTGCCAGATCCCGATATACCCCAGCAAACCCCAGCTCCCCCGCTGGTATTAACCCCTATTACACTCCCCCTTTTAGGGATAGTATATTGTTAGGTCGGGTGGGCGGTCATAAGTAAGTGTGTGTGTATGTGTGTCGTGTATAGCTAGTTTTGTGGGTGGAATTTGGGGATTGAATAGTATAGCTAGTATTGTATTTGTAGTGCTGTGTATTTACTGCATATCGTGTGCGTCAGATGTTAATAAATACCGTTATATTTGTACCCTTTGTGTAGCGTGTACTTGTTAGCGGTAATGAGTTAGTTAGGCGCACGCAGGTAGTAAGTGTTAGTGACCGTGTGTTGTGTTAAGCAATAGAAAGCGTATAATTAAGGTTATAAATAGGCGTGACTATCTATAGACGGCCTACGCCTATTTATGAATATTAATTATCGATATTTGCATAAATATTGGTGATTAATATTCCCCCTTAACATGGGGCATAAAAACCCAAGAGCAGAATATAAAATCAGTTATACAGTCCTAACCTCAGTATCTGAGGAAAGGGATTTAGGGATCATTATTTCAGAAGACTTAAAGGTAGGCAGACAATGTCATAGAGCAGCAGGAAATGCTAGCAGAATGCTTGGCTGTATAGGGAGAGGAATTACCAGCAGAAAGAGGGAGGTGCTCATGCCGCTCTACAGAGCACTAGTGAGACCTCATTTGGAGTATTGTGCTCAGTACTGGAGACCATATCTCCAGAAGGATATTGATACTTTGGAGAGAGTTCAGAGAAGAGCTACTAAACTAGTACATGGATTGCAGGATAAAACTTACCAGGAAGGATTAAAGGACCTTAACATGTATGGCTTGGAAGAAAGACGAGACAGAGGGGATATGATAGAAACATTAAAATACATAAAGGGAATCAACAAGGTAAAAGAGGAGAGAATATTTAAAAGAAGAAAAACTGCTACAAGAGGACATAGTTTTAAATTAGAGGGGCAAAGGTTTAAAAGTAATATCAGGAAGTATTACTTTACTGAGAGAGTAGTGGATGCATGGAATAGCCTTCCTGCAGAAGTGGTAGCTGCAAATACAGTGGAGGAGTTTAAGCATGCATGGGATAGGCATAAGGCCATCCTTCATATAAGATAGGGCCAGGGGCTATCCATAGTATTCAGTATATTGGGCAGACAGTAAATGGTTCTTATCTGCCGACACATTCTATGTTTCTATGCACATATTTTTGCCCTTTCACATTAGTTACAGTATGCCCACCTTTGTGTCCCTTCACAGTAGTTATGTACTCCACTGTAGTTATACCCACCTTTGTACTTGTCACAATAGTTATAACTACCTTTGCGCCCCATAACATTAGTTATGCCCACCTTTGTACCCCTTTATTGTAGTTATGTCCTCCTTTTTGCCCCTCACTATAGTTATGTCCTTCTTTTTGCCCCTTCACAGTAGTTATGTCCACGTTTGTGCTCGTAAAAGTAGTTATGCCCACCTTTGTGCCCACTCACAGTAGTTATGCCCACCTTTGTGCCCACTCACAGTAGTTATGCCCACATTTGTGCCCCTCACTGTTGTTATGCCCACTTTTGTGCCACCTTACAGTAGTTATGTTCTTCTCGTGACTGTCTTTGGCCCCCAGTGCCCTCTTCAGCTCCATGAAAAAAAAGAATAGAAATACTTACCTGCTTCACTCACAATGCGCCCCCAGACACATCGCGCTGCTAGCTGTGCAGAAGGCTGATTCTTGGGCTTTCAGCGCTCCTCCAACAGCCAGCAGTATGATGGGCAGCCTGAGGGGTAGCACTGGAGCCCAGCAGAACAATAAAGCAGGAAGTGGATGGCTCCCTGCTTCATTATGTGAACCCCCCCCCCCCCCCCAGCCTCTGCGCCTGTTTACAAACCCTTTCTCATGCTCCTGGGCTATACAGGGGTGATATTACATACTGGATATAAAGGAGTGAGCATTATATCCTGGCTCTATTGGGGGGGTGAAGGAGCATTATAGAGTGGAAATTTTTTGGGGAAAATATATATCTATGCATACTGTATATATATATATATATATATATATATATATACTGGCACGATGTGGGTCAGTGGAGCATTATATAGGGGGCACTACAGGGGGTCATTAGACCTATAGAGGGCACGCAGAAGGCACCGTGGCCTGTACAAATTTGGGGAATGATTTGAAAAATCTGTAACAGTCTCCCATGTGCCACATACTGTAGTAATACTATGGTGGCCACTGGCTTCACCCCAGAAAGCCGTACCTCACCGGCCACGCCCACGAACATCTAAACTACGCCCCCAGCTCCGTTAAGCCACGACCACATGGCTGGCTGAAACAAATGGTGTGGGGGGGACTTTCAGATGGGAAGGTGAGCTAGGGGCAGCCAGGGTGCTTCTCTCCCCCTAAGTCAGCCACAGAGAGCCATGTCTGTCGGCTCTAGTGACTGACTGGGGGTGAGAGAAGCCTCAGTCAGTCAGTCAGTTTATGCTGGCAGCTCATGTTCAGACAGCATAATGCTGCTGCCTGAGCGTGAGCTACTGAAAAGGAGGACATCCCTGCGTCTGTCCAGGCCCTGCGATGGACGGAGGACAGGGAGTCTGAAATCCGCAGCATGACATTTGATTGTGCGACTTCGCTCCGCACTTTATATGTAGTGTTTTTCCCCATTGGCTTCAGTAGGGTTGTTAACATAAACAGAAAATCCTTAATAAAAAACACATAAAACTGCACAAAAATGCACCAAAACCACAATAAATTGAGCAGATTTATGTGTGGTTGTTATCACATTTCTGATGCGGTTTTCATGTGGACTTTTTGCTTACAAATCTGCACCGTCCATTGCGGATCCACAAGATACATATGCGGTCCGTGTTGCATTCACATCTTTTGCAGACCCATTAAAGTCTGCAGCCAAATACAGAACATGCTCTATCTTTTTGCAGAACGGACACATGGGTGGAAGTAAAATGCAGACAAATGAACCAAATATTTTGTGGATCTGTGATTTACAGTCTATAAAATGAGTATGGTTGTGTACATGAGGCCTTATACTGACTGGTATGGATCTGGTGTGAGTAGGAGAGAGAATTTCTGATCTCATCTATGACAATTTGGCAGAGCTCATAGCTGGCATTGATTTGCATGGACTGCTGAAAGAGACATAGAAACATAGAAACATAGAAAGTGTCGGCAGATAAGAACCATTTGGCCCATCTAGTCTGCCCAATATACTAAATACTATGACTAGCCCCTGGCCCTATCTTATATGAAGGATAGCCTTATGCCTATCCCATGCATGCTTAACCTCCTTCACTGTATTTGCAGCTACCACTTCTGCAGGAAGGCTATTCCATGCATCCACTACTCTCTCAGTAAAGTAATACTTCCTGATATTACTTTTAAACCTTTGCCCCTCTAATTTAAAACTATGTCCTCTTGTAGCAGTTTTTCTTCTTTTAAATATTCTCTCCTCTTTTACCTTGTTGATTCTCTTTATGTATTTAAATGTTTCTATCATATCCCCTCTGTCTCGTCTTTCTTCCAAGCTATACATGTTAAGTTCCTTTAATCTTTCCTGGTAAGTTTTATCCTGCAATCCATGTACCAGTTTAGTAGCTCTTCTCTGAACTCTCTCCAAAGTATCAATATCCTTCTGGAGATATGGTCTCCAGTACTGAGCACAATACTCCAAATGAGGTCTCACTAGTGCTCTGTAGAGCGGCATGAGCGCTTCACTCTTTCTACTGGTAATTCCTCTCCCTATACACCCAAGCATTCTGCTAGCATTTCCTGCTGCTCTATGACATTGTCTGCCTACCTTTAAGTCTTCTGAAATAATGACCCCTAAATCCCTTTCCTCAGATACTGAGGTTAGGACTGCATCACTGATTTTATATTCTGCTCTTGGGTTTTTACGCCCCAGGTGCATTATCTTGCACTTATCAACATTACATTTTAGTTGCCAGATTTTTGACCATTCCTCTAGTTTTCCTAAATGCTTTTCCATTTGGTGTATCCCTCCAGGAACATCAACCCTTTTACAAATCTTTGTGTCATCAGCAAAAAGACACACCTTACCATCGAGGCCTTCTGCAATTTCGCAGATAAAAATATTAAACAATATGGGTCCCAGAACAGATCCCTGAGGTACCCCACTGGTAACAAGAACATGGTCTGAATATACTCCATTGACTACAACCCTCTGTTGCCTGTCCCTCAGCCACTGCCTAATCCATTCAACAATATGGGAGTCCAAGCCCAAAGACTGCAATTTATTGATAAGCCTTCT
This sequence comes from Bufo gargarizans, assembly GCF_014858855.1. Classification (NCBI taxonomy): domain Eukaryota; kingdom Metazoa; phylum Chordata; class Amphibia; order Anura; family Bufonidae; genus Bufo; species Bufo gargarizans. The sequence continues at coordinate 608,639,774 of NC_058082.1, forward strand.
ATGTGGGACAGTATCAAAAGCCTTACTAAAGTCTAGATAAGCGATGTCTACTGCACCTCCGCCATCTATTATTTTAGTCACCCAAGCAAAAAAATCAATAAGATTAGTTTGACATGATCTCCCTGAAGTAAATCCATGCTGTTTTTCATATTTCAATCCATGGGATTTTGGATGTTCCACAATCCTCTCCTTAAGTATGGTTTTGATTAATTTCCCCACTATTGATGTCAGGCTTACTGGCCTATAGTTGCCCGATTCCTCCCTACTACCTTTCTTGTGAATGGGCACAACATTTGCTAATTTCCAATTTTCTGGGACGACTCCTGTTACCATTGATTGGTTAAATAAATCTGTTAATGGTTTTGCTAGTACACTGCTAAGCTCTTTTAATAGCTTTGGGTGTACCCCTGTGACTTATTTGTATTCATTTTAGACAGCTGACTTAGAACCTCTTCCTCTGTAAAAATAACATAACAAAAACAAATACAGGTGCACTCTGCGGTCTTACTAACCCTCGTACTGATGTAAAATTGATAATTAGCCAACATATCCTGCTTGGAGGACATGTCTGAGCCCGAGCACCGCGCCAAGGTTTCTCAAGTAGCTCAGGAACCTAACGCTAAACCTACCTGGGCCGTATGGGCAATACCAGGAGCCAGTCTTCCTCTGTAAAGACACATGCATCAAAAGAGCAATTAGTCTTCCTTCCTAACTGAGGTCATTTTCCTTTGTAAAAACTGAACAGAAGTATTCCTTGAGGCAGTCAGCTAGTTCTTTATCTTCTTCCATATACCTTCCTTCTTTTGTTTTTATTTTGGTAATTCCTTGTTTTAGTTTCCTTTTTTCATTTATGTATCTGAAGAATGTCTTATCGCCTTTTTTCACTGACTGAGCTAATTTCTCTTCTGCCTGTGCTTTAGAAGCTCTTATAACTTGTTTGGCCTCTCTCTGCCTAATCTTATAAATTTGCCTGTCATCCTTGTTTTTTTAAATACAATTACTAAATGCTATCTTTTTGTTTTTAATTATTTTGGCCACTTCTGCTGAGTACCACAGTGGTCTCTTCCTTTTTTTGCATTTACTGACATGCCTAATGCCTTAAATATTTGCCTTAAATAGTGCCAATTTTAAGTAGTCCCATTTCTCCTGGACTCTATTGAAACTGTTCCAATCTGATAGGGACTCGTATACCACTAATCTAATTTTAGAAAAGTCTGTTTTACTAAAAATCTAAAACTTTTGTTTTTGTGTGGTGTGAATCAGTCACTGTACTTATAGTAAACCCCACTGACTGGTGATCACTAGATCCCAAACTTTCCCTTACAGTAATATCAGATACCAAATTCCCATTTGTGAATACTAAATCTAAAATGGCCTCCTTCTGGGTTGGCTCCTCAACTACTTGCTGTAGAGATAATCCCAGTAGGGAATTTAGAATATCTGTACTCCTGGCAGAACTAGCTATTTTGGTTTTCCAGTTTACATCAGGAAAATTAAAGTCTCCCATAATGATAACTTCCCCGTTCAATGTCATTTAATTTATTAAGAGGTGTACGTGTCTTGATAAATGAGGTGCATCTAACTCCAGTAGGCTTCTTATTAACACTGGTGTAGGAATCCCCAGTCTTAGTATAATCTGTACCATGGTGTTTTGCAGTTTTTTTTGCATTGTAGTTGTCAGTTAAGCATGTATGTGTATGGGGGAGTCGTGGGGGATAGCTGACGGCCTAGGGAGCGTTTGGCCATCAGTTAAATTATGTACGGACATCAGTGTGTGTATAGGGGGTACACTAAAGTGCCTAGAGTAGCAGGAACTGTAAATAGGGCCCTGCACCTCATCTAGGGTTATCAGACGTCCAATTTTACGCTGGACAGTCCGGCTTTCAGACTCCCTCACCTCCGTCCAGCGCAGGGCCTAATTGGACGCAGGTATGTCCTCCTTTTCAGTAGCTCACGCTCAGACAGCAGCATTGTGCTTTATGAGTGTGAGCTGCAACTACAAACTGACTGACTGAGGCTTCTCTCACCTCCAGTCAATCACTAGAGCCGACAGACATGGCTGACTGAGGGGGAGAGAAGCACCCCGGCTGCCCACAGCTCACCTTCCCTTCTGAAAGTCCCCCCCCCCCCATTTTTTTCCGGCCTGTGATGGGAGCATGGCTTAACAGATCAGGGGCCTGGTTTAGCCATTCGGGGGCGTGGACGCTGAGGTCAGACTTTCTGGGGTGAAGCCAGTGGTCACCCTAACCTCATCTGAAAGAGCTTACAATCTACAAGGGAAGGAGTCTGAAGGTGTAAAATACCGGCTACAAGCTGATTGCTGGGTGTAACCGGTGCACATTCTGTTTTCCTAGTGTGTACACAGGGCCTCATACATGAACAACACAGGGAAACGATCCCCTTACCAACCAAATGGCCTTTTTTCTTCAACTGATTCTAAAAAATAATTTTATTATGTAAATGATGGTAAAGCTATGCTCAAATGTAAAGATGTCTCCACACATTTGTTCTTGCTGATTTTTCACTTTTTTCCACAATTATATCGGGGAAAGTGTGCAGTTCTATCAGCATTTCCTACGTAGGATTTCACTGGAAAGTAAAGGTGTACACAGGGTCAGCGTCCACACAATGGGGGCCACATTTATTTGTGAATTGGGTTAATTCTAGACCTTCAAAGGCCACAGCTGACCACAACCTTGCCAAGTTTAGTTTTTATTATGACATCAGCACATGACATCATAATAGAGACGTTACTAGGCAGTGATGTCACAATTACACCAGAGGTCACATTAGGTGCTGAATTGCTGCCAGAGCCTCTGAGGGTTCCTGAAGGAGACAGAGACAGGATGAAAAGTTTGTACCATAATATTTCCTATCCATTATGCTTTCTATATGTATTGTCTGTAAATGTGAGAACAGTCTTGTTGTAAATTCTGTACATGAGGCACCGGATGTGTATGGGACCTTATATTTTTGAGCCTGTTCTTAGAAAAAGCCAGTATTGTGTATATCAAGCAATCAGACCACTTCTATAATTTTGTATCCTGCTATGGGAATTCTTACATTTTCTGGCCAATAATCATTATTTTTATTTTATTTTATTCCTGAATAGAGATTAATATTGGGATTGCGGTTGCAGCAGTGGCAGTGACGGCTATAGCGGCCACGGGCATCGGCCTATTTTATTATTACAGGTAGGTCCTTGCATTGTTAGACATGACACATCTATCATGTACACAGGAGCCTTATTGATTTATATGGGGATACAGTAATTTCTCAGGGTAGTTGAATGTACTTTTACCATCTCCTACTCTGGATCCTGTTTGCTTGTTGTATTTGTCACCATTACCCCTGCGCCCACCATTACAGGGGTGCCAGTAAGAGCCATGTGCTTTGAAGCACCTTAATAGGAAAACACCATAGCCCCATGCTAAGCAACGAGACCCTGTGCTTGTGGTCCTCCTGTTCTGGTGTAAGTCAGCCTTGACCATTTACCCTGGTGGCAGGTTCTGTCCATACCTGTAGATTTAGTAGATTGGAAGTGACATTACAAACACCTCAGTGTAAAATTGGCAGGAGCCTATTTGCCGTCTCCAAACCTCTCACCACACCGGTCATTTTCAGCCTGCTCCATTATTACATTTTTAGTGCCAACATTGTGGTCAATTCTTTTATGTCTCACACAGTAAAGATTCTAGATGGTACGTTCACTACATATAATTTGTATCACACTGCCAAAAGTACAGCACCCACACGATATTTAGTGTCTCTATAGATGCACACTAAGCTGCCTCAGTCTGCCTACCCGCTCATGCGGTGTCGCACTGGGTCTAGGTATCGGACCGCATTCACACTTCCAGGTCAGCTGGTGCGCTGCCTGACACCTGATAAGCACCCTGCCTATAGAGCCGTGTCCTGGAAGAGCCGTTGATTTCCATCCAGGACACGGCTCTATAGGCAGGGTGCTTATCAGGTATCAGGCAGCGCACCAGCTGACCTGGAAGTGTGAATGCGGTCCGATACCTAGACCCAGTGCGACACCGCATGAGCGGGTAGGCAGACTAAGGCAGCTTAGTGTGCATCTATAGAGACACTAAATACCGTGTGGGTGCTGTACTTTTGGATGTCCTGATAGGGTGTGTGAATGTTCTCACATACTAACAGTTTATGAGATTGGAAGACGATACAGATTCCAGCCTCAATTCACTATCAGCTGCTCTGCTGTTGAGCGCTAAGTAGGACTGCAAACGAACGCACCTGTGCCTGGTTACAATACTAGAACCGTGTCCTGATTCCTTCTCCAGCAGACATTAGCACCAATGTGCCAGCAGGATTAGGATTTAGTCCAGACTGTGTGTTATGTAGCGGGTTTATTACTAACCTGGACTACATCACTCCAGTCTGGAGCCTGAAATTCACGAAAGTGATGTACAGAATTTTTCCCGTTTAATCAGACATTAAAAAATACGTTATTATTTTCTTTTAAATACGTTCTTCAGGCAGTGTGATACCATTCTTATATGTGCAACGATCTGCTGTAGACATGGAATAGTCTGCTTTTTGGTTGCTTTATTCCCTGCAGGATTATCACTTATTATCTTCTCTATTCTAGAAAAAAGAAAGACTTCTACAGAAGACTAAAAAACCTGGAGACGTCTTCATCTAACGAGTCATGTAATGTAGAATTATAATGGATGTATCAGGTTTCTGATTTTTCACTGTATAGAATAGGAGCAGCAGAGTAATGTTCTTCTTCTTGTTTTTCTAGTGGCCTATGAGGCCGATGACATGGACTTTTCAAATTCCATGCTCATATTACATTCCGATGATGAAATGGAGGCAGATTGAGGAGGAGGAGACATCGGAGACCAGTATACATTAATAAAACAGTTCTTTCATTCAATAAATTAAACATTCAAAAAATCACAGCCTCCAGCAGTATATTTAGATTCTCTTTTACAACACATAGTGAGATCTATTCCACAAGGTTTAAAAGATACTAAAGAATGTTTTAATATACTAAATGAGATAAGAGGGAAATGTCACTATACAAATATACCACAAGCACTGATGTATAAATAAACACATTAAACTCAATGGGAACATGAGCTGTCCGTAAAGAACATGGATAGAACACATCTATGATTTAATGACATGTGAAGCCTTATTCATATGTCAGTGTTTTGAGGGAAAAAATGAGTAAAGCATCAAATAGGGGACGTGGCCGTGGTCGTGGTGTTGGAGCTCCTGCTGCAGAGAGAGGACATTGTCAATCTGTGACAGCTACACGCCAAAATGAAACACCTTCCTCTGGTGCACGCAGGAGACAGGACATTTTGCATCATTTTGTGGGCCCTAATGCCGCTCTACGAATGGTGAGGCCAGAACAAGTAGAGGCGGTAGCAGATTGGATGGCTGACAGTGCCTCCAGTTGCTTCACATTGTCTCCCACCCGGCCCCCTGCTGAAAGCGTAGCATTGGCACCGGCAGCTCACAGGCATCTGTCTTCCACCTCAACCCCTTGCACATCAGCCATGCAGCAGTCTAAGCCCCAAGTCATTCAGCAGTCACTTATGCTTTTTGATGACTCTGCTGGCGTGGTTTCCGTGAGACATCCACCTATTCCTGCCCCAGAAATGGAAGAGATTGAGTGCACTGATGTCCAACCACTTATGCATGAGAATGAGGACATGGGAGAACCACCACAGCGCGTCTCTGATGACGAAACACAGATGCAGACCAGCAAGGAGGGCAGGGGTAAGGAGTGGGTGGAAGATGATGAGAATGATGAGGTCCTAGACCTTACATGGCATCCAGGTCATCCGTGTTATGTGTGCGGTTCTGAGGAAGAGGTTGTCACGATACTGGTGCAACAGAACTTGAATCCGATGGCCAGGACTTGGGAGCAGAGTATATATAATACGGATGTAGCAGAACCCACGTTGTTGTGCTCCGCACAGGTGAGGCAGAGTCTGTAGACGAGAACCGAGGTCAGGATAGCAGAAGTCAGGGCAGGCGCCAAGCTGGCAGGAAGGTAGACGAGCAGAAGGTCAGGGCAGGCAGCAAGCAGGTACGAAGGTCCAAGAACAGTCCGGGTCAGCAACAGGAGGTAGCAGGGAGAACTGCTAGGGCACAGAACACACGGAGGAGTGAGTTCCAGCAAGAGGATTGCGGACTAAAAGCCAAACACAATACTCCAGCAAAGACAGGAAGGTCTGGCCAGTTTAAAAAGGAACAGGAAGTGAGATGGCAACCAGGAAACACATAATCCACCATCTTGACTGAGGGCAAACTTGAGGGCAAAGTAAAGTATATCAGGGTGGTTTCTGACAGGAACAGGAACAGGAAGTGAGATGGAAACCAGGAAACACATAATCGACCATCTTGACTGAGGGCAAAGTAAACTATATCAGGGTGGTTTCTGACATTACTCCCACCTCAACAGCGGCCTCTGGACGGGACCTGACTTGGTCTTCCAGGATGTGTTTGATGGAATTGTCTAATCATTCGAGGAGCATTGATGTTGTTTATTGGTTCCCAGGAATTTTCTTCAGATCCGTACCCCTGCCATTTGATAAGGTACTGTAGCTGATTCCTGAAAATCCTAGAGTCCAGAATATCTTCTACCACGAACTGCTCCTGTCCATCTATCTCCAATGCTTCGGGAGGAGGAAGGGTACGTTCAGGAAACGGATTGGGCACTGCAGCCTTGAGTAATGACACGTGGAAGACAGGATTTATCCTCATGGATCGTGGGAGCTTAAGTCGAACGGCCACTGTGCTGATTATGCCCATGATTTTATAGGGTCCAATAAACTTCTGTCCTAGCTTTGGTGAGGGGACCTTAAGTTTTAAATTCCTCATAGAAAGCCATACCTTGTCGCCCACTCTAAACATTGGTGCTGGTCTACGGAATTTATCAGCGGCCCTCTTATAATTCTCCTGAGCACTCTCTAAGGTCTCTCTTAGTAGTAGCAAATTTTGTTGAAGCATGGAAATTCTTTCCGCCACTGCTTGTATAGGCGAAGTAACAGGAAATTTGGGGAGAATGTTCGGATGGTACCCGAGATTTGCAAAGAAGGGGGTCTGTCTGGTTGATGCATTTTGGGAAATATTGTAAGAAAATTCAGCCACTGGAAGAAGGTCAACCCAGTCATCCTGTAAGTGACAGATATAACATCGAAGGCATTGTTCCAAAGTCTGGTTTGTGCGTTCGGTCTGTCCATTAGACTGAGGGTGAAAGGCGGTTGATAGATTGATATTGATTTCCAAAGATGTGCAAAAACTGCGCCAAAACTTTGAAGTAAACTGTACTCCACGATCCGAGACAACTTCATCTGGCACCCCATGTAGATGAAACACATTTTGTATTATGAGGTCTGCAGTTTCTTTAGCAGATGGTAGGCCATTACGTGCAATGAAGCGTGCAGCCTTAGTGAGACGGTCTACCACTACTAAGATTGTATTCTGTCCCTTGGATGTAGGTAGATCCACAATAAAGTCCATGGAAATGGAGCCCCAAGGACGGGAGGGGACCGGCAAAGGCTGTAGTAAACCTACTGGGAGGGAGAGTGGAGTCTTGCATCTAGCACAGATATCACATGACAGGACATATTTTTTCACATCCTGTCGAGAATTAGGCCACCAAAAGAAACGAGATAAGAATTCCTGAGTCTTCTGCACACCCCTGTGACCTGCGACCTTAGAGTCATGGACTAGTCTTAGAACCTTAAGTCTTATAACCTCGGGTATATATAACTGTTGTCCATGAGTCCATACCTTGTTTTTGTATATTAATTGCAGATCATCGGGAGGTTCCGCCAGGAGGGAGTCAGTGACATAGGCTTCTTTCATTTCTTCAAGTAGGTCCTTATTAAGGATTACCCCCACGAATCTAGACTCTGGAATTATGGTCTTAGGTGGAGTCGTAGATACAGCATCGTTGGAAAAGATTCTGGATAAGGCATCTGCCCTGCCATTCCGAGAACCCGGCCTGTATGAAATCACAAAGTTGAATTGGTTTAAAAAAAGAGTCCAGCGGGCCTGGCGAGGAGATAGACATTTTGCTGATCTAACGAACTTCAAGTTGCGATGGTCGTTGAGAACTATTATTGGCTGGGAGGCTCCTTGAAGGTGATGTCTCCATTCTTTAAAGGCTGCTATAATAGCCAGTAGTTCTTTGTTTCCCACGTCGTAATTCTTCTCAGCCGGAGATAGACGTTGGGAGAAGAAAGCGCAAGGGTGTAACAATCCTTTGTCTCCTGTTCTCTGTGATAAAATGGCTCCTATAGCAGAATCTGAAGCATCTACTTCCTCGATGAACGCCAGTTCCGGGTTGGGGTGAACCAATACAGGGGCTGTGGTAAACCTGGTCTTTAATAAACAAAAGGATTATTGTGCTTCAGGTGACCAAACAAATTTCTTTTTCGTTATTCTGGTTAGTTGTGTAATTGGAGTGACTATTGTTGAAATTTTTTGGATAAAGCGTCTGTAAAAATTGGCAAAGCCTATGAAGCGTTGGACCTCTTTTAAGTTACTGGGGACAGGCCAGTCCACTATTGCTCTAATTTCGTTGGGGTCCATGTGTAAGCCTTGGGGTGAAATTATGTAGCCGAGAAATTGGATTTCAGTTCGATGAAACTCACACTTTTCAAGTTTGATATATAATTTTTTTTTCCTAAGACGTTCCAAAACGAGTCTTACATGTTGCTGATGTTCTTCTGTTGAGTTAGAGAAGATCTGAATGTCATCCAGATAGATGACTACAAATTTGTCCAGAAGATCCCTGAAAATGTCGTTGGCCAGGTGTTGAAAGGTGGCTGGAGCGTTGCAAAGACCAAAATGCATGACAAGGTATTCGAAGTGTCCGTACCGTGATCTAAATGCTGTCTTCCATTCATCTCCCGATCTGATACGGACCAAGTTATAGGTGGCTCGTAGGTCCAACTTTGAGAAAATTTTGGCGTGACGTACTCTCTCCAATAACTCTGGGATTAGTGGTAGGGGGTAGCGATTCTTAATTGTGATTTTATTAAGTTCGCGGTAGTCAATGCATGGTCTTAGAGACCCATCCTTATTTTTGACAAAGAATATGGGAGCCCCTGCTGGTGAGGAGGAGGGACGGATAAACCCTTTAGCCAGATTCTCTTCTATATATTCCTTGAGGGCCTTCAGTTCCGGACCTGCCAAGGGGTAGAAATTCCCGAAGGGTATGGAAGCACCAGGGAGCAATTCTATGGGACAGTCAGAGGGTCGATGTGGGGGAAGTTTGTCTGCCTTTTGTTTATCACCAACGTCCATAAAATCCTGATATATGAGGGGTAGTTCCATCACCTTATCGTTCTGGGATGTGGCTTCCCCCCCTTGTTCTGACTGTTTTTTTGGAATAGCATCCTTCTCTGGAAACGTTATCTCTTTGGTCTCCCAGTTGATGTTAGGGTTCTGTGCCTGTAACCAGGGCAAGCCTAGGATAACAGAAAAATGAGGAGAGGAGATCAAAAGAAACAATAGAACTTTGTGATGTTGTGGTGTTATACAGATGTCGAGGGGTTCTGTTTCTTGATCTACAGGGCCCGAATTTAAAGGGGTACCATCTACCATTTCCATAATCATAGGTGAGAGTTTCTTATGAATCTTTACCCCATGTCTCCTTGCAAAGGAATAGTCCATAAAATTGCTACCAGCCCCAGAATCCACCATAGCAGAGGTGGATATCCACTGGGAATTAATAGAAAATTTGATGGGGAGGAAACAATGAGAGTTTCTGTTATCCTTCCTAATACGAGGGGCCACTGAAGAGATGGAGCGGATGGTTGTTTCTTCCAATGATTCCGCTTCAGATGTCACAGAGTCTTCATCTGAGAGATCGGGGTCTGTAATAGCTGCCACCAGTTTTCGAGGATGTCTGGGACAATTAATCAGAAAGTGGTCGGCTCTTCCACAATACAGACATAAGTTCTCTCGGAGTCTATGTTCCTTGCGATCAATATTTTCACGTTTTAAGATGGAGTCTATTTGCATTGGTTCGCTTTCTGGTTCCTTGTAGATTCTTTTTGGAACTTCTTTTGAAGTGTGGGCAGAGGAAGAAAGTGCCTGCTTCGTAGTATAGTTCAGTGTGGCCCATCTTTCTTGCCGTCGTTCAGCTAGTCGTGTATCAACTCGGATGCAGTGGTTGCTAAAGGCATCAAGCTCTAAGGGGGCCTCTGCACGTGCCAGCTCGTCCTTTAGGGAACTACACAGTCCTTTCTTGAAAAAAGATAATTTTGCTGCATCATTCCAGTTAGTGTCAACGGACCATCTTTTAAAGTCCATAGCATATTCCGTGACGGGACGTCTGCCCTGGCGCAAGGCTAGTAAGGCTGCCTCTGCTGTAGTACCTCGGTTAGGGTCACCGAACATCTGGCTCATGGCCCCAAGGAAATCCTCCAGATTGTTTAGTCGGGCATCCCCAGTTTCGATCAACGGACTCGCCCAGGCGATAGCCTTGTGTGTTAGTAGCATAATGATGCATAGCACTTTAGATCGATCAGTAGAAAACTGGGAGGAGTTTGCATCAAAGTAGAGGCGACACTGATTGATAAACCCCCGGAATTTGTCGCGGTCTCTGCCAAATCGGAATGGAGGTAATTTAGGAGTTGATGTAGGAGATGGTGCAGGAGCTGCATTCTCCACCTGTGTTATGCGATCAGCCAGTGCTTGCACTGTATCACCGAGTTCGTGGATCGTTTGTCCATAAAACTGCATGCTGGGGCCGGTCTGGCCCTCAAAGGCATCGTATATCTTCTTTAAGGTTTGCAACTCCGCGTGCATACTAGATACCGCAGTCTGCAACTGCTTAATACGGGTCTCTACAGATGCAGTCCTGGCGGAATCCATGGTGGCTGGAGTATTCTGTAACGATACTGGTGCAACAGAACTGGAATCCGATGGCCAGGACTTGGGAGCAGAGTATATATAATACGGATGTAGCAGAACCCACGTTGTTGTGCTCCGCACAGATGAGGCAGAGTCTGTAGACGAGAACCGAGGTCAGGATAGCAGAAGTCAGGGCAGGCGGCAAGCTGGCAGGAAGGTAGACGAGCAGAAGGTCAGGGCAGGCAGCAAGCAGGTACGAAGGTCCAAGAACAGTCCGGGTCAGCAACAGGAGGTAGCAGGGAGAACTGCTAGGGCACAGAACACACGGAGGAGTGAGTTCCAGCAAGAGGATTGCGGACTAAAAGCCAAACACAATACTCCAGCAAAGACAGGAAGGTCTGGCCAGTTTAAAAAGGAACAGGAACAGGAAGTGAGATGGCAACCAGGAAACACATAATCCACCATCTTGACTGAGGGCAAACATGAGGGCAAAGTAAAGTATATCAGGGTGGTAGTGGTCATGCAGTGCCAGCCGAACAGCAAAAGAGGGAGCAGGGTGCAAAAGTATGCTTGCTACTGACCAAGGGGGACACCAAAGCAAGCTGAAAGGAGTTCCCTTGTGTGACAGTTCTTCAGGCAATGTGCTGTCGACAAGACATGGGTGGTTTGCACGCTGTGCAATCAGAGCCTGAAACAAGGTATACATTTTCTAAACCTGAGCAGCAGCTGCATGACCAGGCATCTAAATGCAAATCACGAGCGGCAGTGAAGTACACACCTGAAAAACCTTTAGGCCCCTTTTACACGGGCGAGTATTCCGCGCGGATGCAATGCGTGAGTTGAACGCATTGCACCCGCACCAATTCATTTCTATGGGGCTGTTCACATGAGCGGTGATTTTCACGCATCACTTGTGCGTTGCGTGAAAATCGCACCATGCTCCTCTTTGTGCATTTTTTACGTAACGCAGGCCCCATAGAAATGAATGAGGTTGCGTGTAAATCGCAAGCATCCGCAAGCAAGTGCGGATGCGGTGCGATTTTCACTCACGGTTGCTAGGAGACGATCGGATGGAGACCCGATCATTATTATTTTCCCTTATAACATGGTTATAAGGGAAAATAATAGCATTCTGAATACAGAATGCATAGTAAATTAGCGCTGGAGGGGTTAAAAAAATAAATAAAAAATTTAACTCACCTTAGTCCACTTGATCGCATAGCCCGGCATCTCCTTCTGTCTTCACCTTAGCTCTGTGTAGCAACAGGACCTGTGGTGACGTCACTCCAGTTATCACATGATCCATCACATGATCTTTTACCATGGTGATGGATCATGTGATGACCGGAGTGACGTCACCACAGGTCCTGTTGCTACACAGAGCTAAGATGAAGACAGAAGGAGATGCCGGGCTACACGATCAAGTGGACTAAGGTGAGTGAAATTATTTTTTTATTTTTTTTAACCCCTCCAGCGCTATTTTACTATGCATTCTGTATTCAGTATGCTATTATTTTCCCTTATAACCATGTTATAAGGGAAAATAATACAATCTACAGAACACCGATCCCAAGCCCGAACTTCTGTGAAGAAGTTCGGGTTTGGGTACCAAACATGCTTGATTTTTCTCACGCGAGTGCAAAACGCATTACAATGTTTTGCACTCGCGAGAAAAAATCTTGTGTGTTCCCGCGACGCACCCGCACATTTTCCCGCAACGCCCGCCTGAAAGAGACCTTAAAGATCTGATGCTCCTTCCTCTTTTGCTGCGGTCTCAGCCTCTTCCTCCCGCTCTGGAGCGACAGGGCCAGCTGGCACCCCTCAAAGTAAGGATGTGACAGAAAACCACCACCAGTGTCACCAAACATCTCCACATTTTCCCATGAAAGCGTTGAGCTATCCATCTCCCAACACTGGAGAGAAAGAGATAGTACCCGCCCGCGGGTCCTGGCCCTGAATGCCAGGATTTCAAAATTCATGGCCTTTGAAATCCTGCCATTCCGTCTGGTGGAGACAGACACTTTTAACTTTAAAACGGTGGCTGTCTCAGAGTACATGGTTCCGTGCCGCCACTACTTTTCCAGATGGGCCATCCCTGCCCTGCATGAACAAGTGTTAGAAAAAAATCTGGTGTGCACTTCGCAATGCCATCAGTGGCAAGGTCCACATAACCAGTGATACACTGACCAGTAAGCATGGGCAAAGACGCTATATCTCCCTAACTGCCCACTGGGTAAATGTAGTGGCAGCTGGGCCTGAGGCAGAAAATGTTTTGGCGCATGTCCTACCACTACCGAGGATTGCTGGATGATTCTCATTGCCTCCTCTTCCTACTCCGCTTCCTCCTCCTCTGCCTCCTCATCCAGTCAGCGTAACACGTGCACGACCAACTTCCGCATAGCCAGAAGGAAACGACAGCAGACTATTCTGAAACACATCTGTTTGGGTGAAAAATTCCACACCGCGCATGAAAGATGAGTTGTTGGTGCCGCTGAGCCTGAAGTCCGGCCTGGTGGTGTGCAATAACGGGCGAAATCTGCTAGCAGATCTGGGCCTAGCCAATTTGATGCACATCCCTTGCCTGGCGCATGTCCTGAATTTTGTAGTACAGAGGTACCTGAGAAATTACTTTGAGATGTCAGAGCTGCTGCAGAAAGTACGGCTGTCTGTGTGCGCTTTCGGCGTTCTCACCCTGCTGCTACTTACCTGTCTGCGCTGCAGCGCAACTTCTGCCTTCCTGCTCACAGTCTCATATGCGATGTAATCACAAGGAACTCCACCTTGCACATGCTGGAGAGACTATGCGAGCAGCAGCAGGCGATAGTGGAGTTTCAGCTGCAACATGCACGGGTGAGTTGCTCTGCGGAACAGCACCACTTCACCACCAGCGAGTGGGCCTCCATGCGGGACCTGTGTGCCGCTCGCTGTTCCCACCTGACAGTGGGGCTCAGTGAAAGCACGAGGCGGAGGTGAAGGAGGAAGTCGCCAATGCAGCTTGGGCACCTCCAGCACCTCAGACGGGAAGGTTAGGATGGCCGAAATGTGGAAAAGCTTTGTTAACATGCCACAACATCCAGCACCACCATCGGATATGGACCATCATAGCAGGAGGCAGCGTTTGAGCAACATGGTGGAAGAGTACGTGTACACGCGTCAGCACGTACTGACTAATGGGTCTGCCCCATTTAACTTCTGGGTCTCCAAATTGGACACATGGCCTAAGGTTGCCCTTTACAAAGAAAGAAGACAGGCCAGCACTCGCTCAAAATTGCACGCTGCACGGGAGAGGAGCAGCCTCCAACAACAGTAGAACAACAAATCCCAGCAGCTGTGTCTTATGCCAGTAGGTTTCTTTTATTTCATTGCAGAAAATGTCCTATAACCAGGAAGCGTTTCGGCATACAAGCCTTTCTCAACAGGTACATCCAACAGAAAATATATAAACTATATGTAGGTCTAGTACCGCCCACAGGGACGTCCTCACCCTGGTGGGTGGTGTTTATCAATGTGTCAATTAAACAAACAAAAAGCTGTAACAAAATAAATGACATTTGGTAAAGATAGTTTCTATCTTGTTGCACAATCTAAACATCTTTCCATCACGAGGTAGAGGTCTAAAAGGATACATAAGAGAATATTAGATATATTAAATATATGTATATGTCCAAAACATCATAAGTGCATAACTTCATAATCTCTATTCAGGCCCCTTAGGTGCAGTGTATCGAGGGTGTGTATCCAAAAGGCCTCTCGTTTGAGAAGCCTCTTGATATCACCGCCTCTCCTTGGTCTCTTCACCTTCTCCAATACTTGAAACCGTAGTTGTGCAACAGTGTGTTTTAACTTGTCTAAATGGTTAGGGACTGGCAACATCAGTTTTTTTGTTCTAATATCGGACTTAGGCTACTTTCACACTAGCGTTGTTTGAATCCGGCGTTCTATTCAGACACCAGAACTGCCCGCCGGATCCGGAAAAACGTGTGAAAACTGATTACATTTGAATCCTGATCAGGCTTTCGATCACAATGGAAAAATGCATTGGAAAAAACGGATCCGCCATTTATGGACTTTAACTTTTTTTTCCTATTTTTCGGGTTTAACATGCAAAAGCCGGATCCGTTTTGACTGAACACACAGCGCCGGATCCGGCGTTAATGCAAGTCAATGGGAAAAAAGCCTGATCCGGCGTTCAGTCATAGTGTTCAGGATTTTTGGCCGGAGGTAAAAATACTGCATGCTACGTTTTTCTGAAAAGCCTGATCAGTCAAAAAAACTGAACAGAAGACATCCTGATGCATCCTGAGGGACGGACTCTCCATTCAGAATGCATTAGGATAAAACTGATCAGTTCTTTTCCGGATTTAAACCCCTAGGACGGAACTCAGCGCCGGAGAAGAAAAACGCTAGTGTGAAAGTACCCTAATGCTTACTAATCCGGTCCCTCACTGCCTGCATTGTCTTACCCACATATAGTAGGCCACATGCGTTGAATCACAAGTAAAAAAAAAAACGTTTACTCCAAAACTTTTTCCCGTATGTGGATGGTGAAATGAGGGGCCTTTAATTATGTGGGAACATTGTAGACAATGCAGACAGGGGGACGTACCCATCCATAGTGTGGATATCCGCTGTTGTTTCAATGACAGTTTAGTACTACCCAAATCTGCATGGACTATTTTGTCTCGATAATTAGGGTTCTTTTTGTTGCAAATAAGGGGTAGACTCTTAAACTCGTCCACCTAAGGGTATGCCTTACCCAACAGGTTCCAGTGTTTCCTAACCGTGTTGTCATTGCCCACATTGAAGGGATGGAATTTATGAATAAGAGCAATCCTGGACATCATGTTTTTCTCTTGTGGGCCTATAACACCCTCTATGCTATCTGTAGCCCTCATAAGGACAGACTGCGGGTAACCCCTCTCCTGGAATCTCTCTGTCATTTCTGTCATTCTTATGTCTCGTAAAACTGGGTCAGAGACTATCCGTTTTACTAGTTGATATTGAGATTTAGTAATAGCTTGTTTAAGGGATAATGGATGGGCGCTCTTGAAATGGAGTATACTGTTCCTATCCATATCCTTCCGATGGATGTCTGTGGATAAATGCCCTTTTTGATCTTTAATGACCCTAGTGTCCAGGAAACTCACCACATTAGTATCAAATGTGACAGTAAATTGTAGGCCATCAAACACGGTATTCAGATGATTCATGAAATCCGATAGGGTCTCACGTGACCGGCCCACAAGAGAAAAACATGATGTCCAGGATTGCTCTGTAACGGATCACCTGGCACCCCGACTGAGTACCTCTGTTGATGAATGCTCCTAGCGTTTCCTGAGGTTTCCAAGCACTCTGGCAGACACCACCATCACCAAACCGAAAAAGGATATAAATCCTCTCAAGCATATGAATGCTGTAGACAGTTGAATAGGAAACCATACGAATAGGTTTACGCTCCTAGCAGTCAAACTGGAACAGCAGACCATAAATCCTCCCCCAAGAATGAGACGACACTTCACTTTGAGGGTTAAAACAGGAACTGACTTTATTTAGACATAGCACACCTACTTTAAACCCCCCCCCCCAACAGCCTCATTTACATAAAATAGGGCACATGGAGGACTATGGTACAAGGAAGGGTGGGGCCAGACAATAGCAAGGGCTGATGGGAGATTGAGGAGGGACAGAGCAGCTGGTTTAAACTGGTCTCCCAGTGTCCCTGAGACAACACCTTGCTGGGGAAACAATGGGGCGATGTATTGTAAACTGTATATATCTTGCTCTTACTGTAATGTTTACTATGTTAAAGGCATTGCTGTTCTGTGCCTCTTCTCCTCCCCCTTTTTCCTGTGTTTATCAATGTGTCAACCAAACGTTTCTGTGGGCGGTACTAGACCTACATATAGTTTGTGATTTTCTGTTGGATGTACCTGTTGAGAAAGGCTTGTATGCCGAAACGTGTCCTGGTTATAGTACATTTTCTGGAATGAAATAAAAGAAACCTACTGGCATAAGACACAGCTGGTGTGATTTGTTGTTCTAAGGTTGCCCTTTACTCCTTAGAGGTGCTGACCTGCCCTGCCACAAGTGTATTGTTCGAACTAGTGTTAAACTTCGGATTAATACTGTATGGAGATTTTTTGGAATTTATGGGCTCCATAAGTTATTTGCAAAGTCGCGCGTGACTTCGTTGAATAACTCCGGTAGTTGATTTTTAAAGTGGAAATCCACTTTAAAACTTGAAACCAAACTCGGCTTCGGTTCCAAGGTACTTGTCAGAACCGAAGTTATTCAACTAAGTCACCAGCGACTTTGCAAATAATTTACATCGGCCCAGAGCCCATATATTCCAATACTTTACTGAGACGGATCTTCGTACAGTATTATTCCGAGGTTTTGAACAAAGCGACTTTGGATGAAGCATCTGAAGCTCGCTTCGCTCAACACTAGTTCGAACGTGTGTTTACCACAGCAGGGGATGTGATCACGGACAGGCGCATTTGCCTGTCCGCAGCCAACATGGACAAGCTCACGTTTATTAAAATGAACCAGGCATGGATCCGACAGGACTTATCCATACCTTGGGCAGAGAAGAGAAGTATACAGGCCGCACCCAGCCATTGATACTCCAGCGCACCCCAAAAAATGGCTCTAGGTCAGACTCAGAATTCAAAGACAAATAAAAATAAAAAAACAATATACAGTGTTGGCTTCCTCCTCTGCCTCCTCCACCTCTTCCACCTACAATGCCATGTCCGCAGGCTCCTCAACTTCCTACTCCACTTGGACCTCCCCCTCCTTGTTCAAGATTATTATTTTTCATTTTGATGCATTTTATGTTATTTTAAGTCATTTCCCTATCCACATTTGTTTGCAGGGCAATTGTACTGTTCTTACCCCCATTTTGGTTCCTTTTGAAGCCCTCTAGCCCTTTCTATGACTTTCTTACAGCTATTTTTCAGCCCCAAAGTTTGGGGCCCCGTTGACTTTAATGGGGTTCAGGGTGAAGTTCGGCAGCCAAACCAAAATTTGAAGCAAAGTTTAGCTGCCTTTTGAACCTGAACATCCACGGGTTCGCTCATCCCTACAAATAAGCATTCCATTTGTGTAGTTTAGTTTTGTTTGTTTTTTGGCCATTTCTAATTAGCAATGGTATTTAAAGGGAACCTGTCACCAGGATTTTGGGTATAGAGCTGAGGACATGGGCTGCTAGATGGCCGCTAGCACATCCGCAATACCCAGTCCCCATAGCTCTGTGTGCTTTTATTGTGTAAAAAAACCCGATTTGATACATATGCAAATTAACATAAAAGAGTCATATCTTACTTGTGTGACCAGAGAAGAGTCATATTTTCAAGCTCTGACTCATCTCAGGTTAATTTGCATATATATTCAAATCTGTTTTTATACACAGTAAAAGCACACAGAGCTATATGGACTGGGTATTGCGGATGTGCTAGCGGCCATCTAGCAACCCATGTCCTCAGCTCTATACCCAAAATCCCGGTGACAGGTTCCCTTTAAGATATTGCTAAATAGTAAATGCAGTATATTCAAATGTAGTGCTGCCATCTGGCCTACATTGGAATATAGCTGTAAAAATCCTCAGGCCTTTTAAAATAAAAGAACAGCTTCCCCTAATTGCCTCATAGGGAACCCATGCCAGACCCGAAACCCAAGCATTCCCAAATTTTTTGCTCTCAGATGCAGGGCCGATGTTAGGCTACTTTCACACTAGCGTTCGGCTGTCCGCTCGTGAGCTCCGTTTGAAGGGGCTCACGAGCGGACCCGAACGCAGCCGTCCAGCCCTGATGCAGTCTGAATGGAGCGGATCCGCTCAGACTGCATCAGTCTGGCGGCGTTCAGCCTCCGCTCCGCTCGCCTCCGCACGGACAGGCGGACCGCTGAACGCTGCTTGCAGCGTTCGGGTGTCCGCCTGGCCGTGCGGAGGCGTGCGGATCCGTCCAGACTTACAATGTAAGTCAATGGGAACGGATCCGCTTGAAGATGTCACCATATGGCTCAATCTTCAAGCGGATCCGTCCCCCATTGACTTTACATTGAAAGTCTGAACGGATCCGCGCAGGCTACTTGCGCACTTGCGCACTTGCGAATTTTTTTAAAGTTATTAATGCAGACGGATCCGTACTGAACGGAGCCTCCGTCTGCATTAATATGATCGGATCCGTTCAGAACGGATCCGATCAAGCGCAAGTGTGAAAGTAGCCTTAGGGGGGTAGGCAAACAGTCCAGGGCCCCCATTCCTAAATAGGGCCCCCTGAGCTGCCCAGACAGATGTGGAAGAGAGCTGGTGGCCGCACCTGAGAAGACAGCACAGAAAGGTCCCTGGTCTTCCGCCCACTGTAGCCCGCAGGGTCCTTATGCAGCTCCGCAGCCATCAGGCAGACCTTGGCCCCGCCCCCTTCCTCTCTCTCTCACTGGAGGCCCTGCACTGTGAATGTAATAGCCTCCTCTAGCCTGCTCCTGTGGTTTACTGTGTCTCTGGTGAGTTCAGAATGTCACCCTCCAATGACTTGACATATTTGCTGCCCCTCTCTCCTCCCTGTGATGTAATCAATGACAAGGGCTGCTTGTTGGCAGACATAACCTGATAGGTGCTGCTGGACAGTCCAGACCCTGGACTAACAGGAGAGGAGGCAGCCTCCAGAGAATATACAGGACCTGTCCTTTGCACCCACTTCTCCTCCACTGTAGCTGTTTTTGTTTAACTATTTGCTGCCTGGAACACAGTTGTCTAAATATAATATAATATTTATAATGTATCTAATGTTTCTTGTCTATCTCACAAATATATGTATTTCTGCATCCTCTATCTACCCATATATCTTTCTCATATCTATCTATCTATCTATCTATCTAAAATTTTGGAAGAAAGGCAGCATTCTGACTTCACAGAAACAAGTGGATTCATTTATTCACCCAACACTTAATGCCATTGAGTGTTTGGGTGAATAAAGAAATCAATTTTTTGTTCATTTTTACTTGCATTTTTTTCCCCTGATTTCTTTCTATTCTTTATTTACTTTTTTACTTGGAATTCAGAGTACAAATTATCTACATGTCCCTGCTGTCTCTATATACAGAGCACTGGCAACACTGACTATTTTCAGGTGTTTTCTGATTATTTTAGGCTACTTTCACACTAGCGTTTTTGCTGGATCCGGCAGGGTTCAGCAAAAACGCTCCGGTTACTGATAATACAACCATCTGAATCCGTTATGAACGGATCCGGTTGTATTATATTTAACATAAAAACCGACCAGAAGGAGTGGGTCAAATAAATTGCCATCAAGGGTGGGCCCTGAACTTTGTTTGGGCTTTATATAGGTTCCTTATATTTAACATAGCCAAGACAGATCCACTGAAAGTCAATGGGGGACGGATCCGTTTTCTATTGTGTCAGAGAAAAGGTCCCCATTGACTTGCATTGTGGGTCATGACGGATCCGTCTTGCTCCGCATCTCATGACGGAAAGAAAATGGCACCATGCTGCGGTTTGCTCTCCGGTATGAGAACTCAACCAAACGGAACGGAATGCATTTTGGAGCATTCCGTTCTGTACAGTTACATTTTGTCTTCATTGACAATGAATGATGGATCTCAATACCGGAAAATATTAACGCTACTGTGAAAGTAGCCTAAGAGAGTTAAGCAAAACTTGCTAGGTCTCGAGGACCAGAGTTGAGAAACCCTTTGCTAAGAGAAGCACACTTAGGGCCTAGGGCAATGCCGGCCGTTTCGTGCATTGCGGACTGCAATTTGCAGTCCCCAATGCACGGGCATCATCTGTGCCGTTGCCGCAGACGGATCCAGACCCATTCAACTTGAATGGGTCTGTGATCCGCCCACACTAGTGGCGTAGGGATCGCCATAGCAACCATAGCAGTGGCTATGGGGCCCTACGCCACTAGGGGCCCGTACGGTGACACTACAGGCAGCCAGGCCTGACCGCCCGCCCACTAGACTAGTGTAGTGGGCGGGGCGCGGGCGGTCCGCGGCTCGGGCCTGGCTGGGGAGAAGCCGAAGGAGTCAGGCCAGGACTGGAGCAGGCGTGGCGCACGGCCGCACGAGCAGCAGATGAGGTAGGCGGTGGGGGCCGGAACGGGGGCGTACCTGAGGGACGGTACAGAGACGGAGCCAGGCCCCAGCGGCACAGCGCAGGAAATTGGAATGGAAGAATGATTCCTAGTAACTAGAGGGAGGAGGCGGACTCAGGCGGTGGAGGGGGCCGGGCCGGGGGTGTGGAGGGACTAGGGAGTGGAGGGACTAGGGAGGGAATGGTCCCGCCGGCCGCACTGGCGCCAGTCAGATTCGCGCTCTCTGACTGCCCGAAACCAATCTGAGGTGAGCAGCTCAGAGTGAGTGAGAGGAACCTCACTCACTCCTCACTGGTCTCCACTCTCCAGTCTGTGCCACTGCCTGCTGCTGCTGTGACTCTAAAAGTAAGTGATTCACTTAAAGTGAATTTAAGAAAGTGAGAAAGAAGTTTATGAGATACTTGATCTAAATTCTTAAGTTAAAAAGAGCTGCCTGCAGAGTGGGGCCCCCAGAAGCAAGCGGCGCCCTCCTTATCCTTGCAGGTCTGCAGGCAGCTCTATTTAACTTCAGAATTCAGATCATCAGACTCTCACTAATTACAAATTTACAGCCAGCACACACCCCTGTAGTGTCCACCATCAGACAGAGGAGGGGAGAAACCCCAGAACTAGAGTGTGCCCCCCAACATTGGAGGCACACTGACACTCTATTTCTGGGGTTTCTTTTCTGATGGTGGACACTACAGGGGTGTGTGCTGTAATTAGTAACTAAGTGAGAGTTTGATTCTGAAGTTAAAGGGGTTCCGCACTTTCATTTAACTTATGATCTATCCTCTGGATAGATCATTAGCATCTGATCAGTGGGGGTCCGACACCCGGGACTCTGTTCACTTGAATGGAGCTTAGCCGTGCCCACGCTAGTTGATACTAGTCGTGACGTCAGTGGGCAGGCGGCCCGGCGGTAAACAGTGAGAAGGCCGCGGCGCTGCTGGAGCGCCGCTGCCTTCTCAAACAGCTGATCGGTGGGGGTCCCGGGTGTCAGACCCCCGCAGATCCAGAGGATAGATCATCAGTTAAATAAAAGTGCAGAACCCCTTTAATAAGAGATGCCAGCAGTGATAAGGAGGGCGCCCCTTCCTTCTTTTAGGGGGAACACTCTAGTTCTTGGGTTCCCCCCCCCCTTATATGACAGACTTAGGGTACTTTTACACTTGCGGCAGGACGGATCCGGCAGACTGTTCAGCCTGTCGGATCCATCCTGCCACTATTTCGCTGGACCGCTGCTCCGTCCCCATTGACTATAATAGGGATGGGGGCGGAGCTCCGGCGCAGCACGGCACTGCGCGGTGAGAGGCCACCGGACGAAAAAGTCGGACTTGCAGTACTTTTTCGGCCGCCAGCCTTTCACCGCACACTGCCGGGCTGCACCGGAGCTCCGTCCCCGTTCCCATTATAGTCAATGGGGATGGAGTGGCGGCAAGGCGAAATAGCGGCAGGACGGATCCAACAGGCTGAACAGTGTGAAACTACTTGCAAGTGTGAAACTGCTCATGGCGGTGGGAGATCTAGGATGGGTGTTTGGGTGGGAGCTCTGGAAGGGGTGGTGGGAGGCCCGATAGATATGTGGGGGCTGGGGGGGGCCCATGAGGCCCATGCATTTCTAGCTACGTTCCTGGCCCACACCGCAAAAAAATAGAACATGTTCTATTTTTTGTGGTGCGGAGGCATGGAGAGAAACCCCACAGTTCCATGCCTCCATTCCACACTGTTCCTTCCAGATTGCGGACCCATTCAAGTGAATAGGTCCGCATCCATGATATGGTGAGCACGCGGTCGGTACCCATATATTGCAGACGAGCAACGGCTGTCTACATGAGCCGCAGTTTTGGCGGCTCGGATGCGTACCCATTCACTTCATTCACTGTCCGCATCCATTGCTCCGTTCCGTGGTCCGCAAAAAAAATATAGCCTGTCCTATTCTTGTCCGTGCTTTGCGGACAAGAATAGGCAGTTATATTAAAGGCTGTCTGTGCCGTTCCGCAAATTGCGGAACGCCATCCGTGTTTTGCGGATCTGTGATTTGCGGATCGTGTGCATGTAGCCTTAGGCTGAGTTCACACTTCAGTTATTTCCATCAATTATTGTGAGCCAAAAACAGATGCAGGTCAAAAGCACAGAACAGGAGGAAATCTTTCCGATAGACCTCATCTCTGAGTAGGCTTCACTACTGGTTTGGGCTCACAATAACTGATGGAAATAACTGAAGTGTGAACTGGGTCTTACCTGCTTGCTGACACTGGCTCCGGTGCTCTCTGACCTCTGCTCATTAAAGACTATACTCACCTCTTTCTCGTGTGCCGTTATCTGAACCGCTGATCCGTTTTGTCTCCCGCTGTCTGTTTACAGACTGCAGCAGCAACGTCCAGTTATACGGTACATGACTACTGCAGCAAATGACTGTCCTCTGCACAGTGACGTATCTTCAGTGAGGCTCGCAACAGTTACAGGGTCCTAGGGAAGGAACCTCCTCTCTTCCAAAAATGCTAAAACATATAAAACACAAGGAGTTCCATACTGCAAACCAATCCCAGATTAGCAGCTGTGCTGGATAGAAATGCACTCACCAGATGGACCGAAACAACTCAGTTATCAAACATGATGAGCATATCACCGGCAACTACAGCTACCACGTTCCCCATCTCTCCACAAAGAAACCAGAGGATAAACCTAAGGAAACAACAGAAGTCATGGTCCAGAGTACTGTCTTCCAAATGAACAGCCAGGTATAACATGTTTCAGAGGCGGTCTGTCTTCATCATCAAATACCTAGTATATGATGAAGGAGGTAGACCAACTCTGAAACACGTTATATGTGGCAATTTTATAAAAAATTATATTAAATGTTAATTTGGAAGACAGCACTCTGGACCTTGCCTTCTTTTGTTTCCTTGGATCTCTCTTCCTAAAATGAACACACTGCACTTTCATGCAGCTGCCAGTAGAGGGAGCTCAGTAAAAAGAGATTATTATAGCAACTGTAAAAATTCCTATGCGCTGAACTAAAGATGAGCGAACTAGTTTGTACTAAACCGGGTTTGGTTCAAACTTTGCTACTTTTCAGATGAGCATTTTTAGGTTTGTTACGGATGAATTCTGTAAAACGGCGCTTAGCTCCATTTTACTGCACATGTCAGTGGGTAGAAAGCACTAGGGAGGAAGAAGAAGGATTCTCGTATGACCTTGAGAGGAAGTGGGGAGAGGGCTTGCTCTGATTCGCTCCCAGGGGTGACAGACAACCTGGATGAGCTAATCAGTGCTGCGGCAGACAGGGAGGCGCCCTAGCAGAACGAGCAAAACACCATTCTGTGCTGGGCTGTAAAAGAGGGTGCCAGAAAAACCAGGGACACTCAGAAATCAATCAAGTTTGTATTCTACTTCCAGGTAAAAGGAACGGGACGAATTACAAAAAAAAATATTTGTTTATGTTAAATAGGGAAAGGCAGGGAAAGCTGTCAGCTAGGAGGTAAGGAGTGAGGAGCTAAGGCTGTCTGTGGACAAAAAACATAAGTAAGTGGATTTAGCTCACCTCACTAGGTTCACGAGCAATCAGTCCCTTTAAACAGCAGCCAGTGATAAGTAGAAATCTCAGCACCATGCCAATAAATGTTAAGTCCTTTGCTTTATTCATCCAAGTTGTCACATCATCATGTTGTCTGTGTACAGTGCAATGATTTTAAACTTGAATGAATAAAGCAAAGGATTTTACATTTATTTGTGTGGTGCTGAGATTTCTACTTATCATGAGGCTGGCTGTACATCCTAGCACAACTGCAGCTGCTGCAAACCTAAAATGCAGATACCTCTTGATATATGTATTTATTGATGGGGGGGGAGGGTTATTGAATGTAATTAAACCAGCATATAGGTTGGCCCTTAATAATCCGTTTCTATTTATTCTATATCCAGATTCCAGAAAGTTCAAATTTTGAGGGGATTCAATTTAATTCAACCAGCATATAGATTATCACTAAACCAATACACAAGTAGTGCACCACATTACCTGTGAGCTATAACATGATATTAAGCATCAGGTCTCAATTATCTGTTTCCATTTATTTTATCTCCACATGGTTGTAATTTCATTTTTTGGAGGGACTTGTTCAATTTAATTAAACTAGCATATAGGTGATCAGTACACCAATACACACGGTAGTGCAACAATTTACCTGTGAGTGCTAATGTAATATTAAGCATCAGGCCTCAATCATCCTTTTCCATTTATTGTATCTCCACACAGTTAGAATTTAATTTTTGGGGACTTGTTCAGTTTAATTAAACCAGCATATAAGTAATCACTATAACAAAGCACTAGGTAATGCAACATTTTACCTGTGAGTGATTATGTGATATTAAGCGTCAAGCCTCAGTCATCCAATTCCATTTATAGTATCTCCATATGGTTGGAATTAATTTTTTGGGGACTTGTTCAATTTAATTAAAGCATACGGTATAGGTGATCAGTGAACCAATACACAGGATAGTGCAACAATATACCTGTGAGTCACAACTTGAAATTAAGCACCAGGCCTTAATCTCTCTATTTCTGTTTATTCTATCTCCACACGGTTGTAGTTTAATTAATTTTTTGGAGGTTGTTCAATTGAAATACACAGGGTAGTGCACCAAATTATCTGTGAGTGATAACGAATTTAGGCCTAAATCTGTTTCCCTTCATCTCTATCTCCACACAGTGGCAATTTTTATAGGGGGGAAATTGTTAAAAACAGCATATACGTGATTACTACACCAATACAATATTATTTGAGGTGCCCAAAAATGTCAGGCCTACAGATGGGTTCTAAACAAAAGACCCAGAGCCCGAATGTGGTTGGTAGCAGCACCAGCTATCCGGCCAGAAGTAGTAGTAGGGGTAGTAGGCCACAGTTGTCCCTGCTGGCTTCGAAAAGGCGTAACATTTTAGTTGAGGAGAAATAAGATGAGATTGTGGATTGAATGACTCACCCCTCCTCTCAGTCGCACCCGGATGACATTGAGGTGACTTTGATGTCTGACACCATGCAGTGGAGCCAGAGATCAGAGCATCCCTCCTACTCCTCCGTGCAGGCCCAGAGAAGGCCTTTAGCAGATTCCTCTCAGTCTTACCAGGCCCTTACTTGTGGGGCACTTTCCATTACATTACCGGAAGACAAGCAAAGGTGGCAGCTAGCTACCACAACAGGAGTTCCCTCCTCCTCACGATCCCTCTTGTGGCAGTCAGGCCGCATCCACGGGCAGTACAGTGTCTTTCTCATCGTCATCATCCCTTTCCATGTCTCCCGTTCAGACTCACCCTCTTCTTCTGCATCATCGGCCATCAATAATGGAATGCGTGGCCAGGAAACAACTGTACACGTCCAGCAATCCTACGGTATGCAAGCCTAATTTCCACCTGGCCATGTTGCTGGAGGTGCAGTTGCTGCTGTGCTGCAGTATATAAAGATGCCCTCCTTAGTGTCAGTATGTAATGCTGCCAGTATACAATGCTGCCGCCCAGTGCCACTACAGATGTAGAAGAGTTAACACACATGCTTAATGAGACATCTTATCTAAACTAGTTGTGTTAACTCAACACCTTCGATTGCTTTTCATTGGCTTTTGTTTCAGGATATCATGATGAGTTAAGAAATTAGAGTGAAGAGTTTAAGTGCTAACTCTGCTACATCCATATAATGCCTCCATAGTGCCAGTATATAATGCTCCCCCCTTTCAGTGGCAGATACAGAGCCTGGTCTCGGGAGGGGCACTTCCCCGGGCAATAGGAGATTATGGGGCCCCTGTGTCCCCGCCCACCCTCAAGCCACACCTACACACAGCCCCACACATATATCGCGCCCATACCTCTTACATCCAGTGACTTCACCTTTGATGTAGATGTTTTTTCTTCATCTTCTCCATTCAGACCAGACCGCCATGATGATTTATTTCAGCGATCTCTTATCTCTGCAGAGTTTGATAGACAGACAGACATCTTAGTTTCCTACTTTTCCTTCCACCTTTTCAACATCCCATTATGCACCCCCAATGCTGAGACGCTGTGCCCCCCATAACTATGCTGTAGAAACAGATAAACTCCCTGAAAATACTAGTTACACACAGATAGTGCCCCCTTCAATAATTATTGGAACACAATGCCCTAAAAAATAACTGGACCCAGCAAATAGTGCCACTGACACTAATAGTGTAACCATAATGTCCCCAAAAATAACTGTGCTAAGCTGATACTATTCCAGGGCGCCCCCACAGTAATAGTGCTCCCCGAAATCTTTACAATAGTAATAATTCTGTGCCAGAGTGCACTTAGTAGTAATAGTGCTCTGACAGTGCCCCCAACAGTAATTGTGTCCCAGAATTAATTATGCTCCAGTAGTCCCCCAGTTGTAATAAACTCCCCTTATAATGTGCGCCAGTACAAAAAAAAATATGCTTCGTTGTGTGGCAGTAAAAAAAAAAACTCCTCTTAGTGCTCCCAGTAGAGTCAATGTCCCCAGAGTGTCCTCATTTGCCCCTATAATTTGTGCCAGTATAAAATACTCTTATATAGTGCCCCCAGAAGATGCCCCATAGTGCTTCTCCCCATCCTATATAGTGCCCCCAGAAGATGCCCCCATAGTGCTCCTCCCCGTTCTATATAGTGCCCCCAGAAGATGCCCCCATAGTACTCCTCCCCATCCACATAGTGCCCTTCATAATGTGGCAGTATAAAATGCCCCTAAAGACTGCCCCATATAGATGCCCCCATAATTCTTCTCTCCCCTCTTCCCCATAGTGGCACCAAAATGGGTGCCAGTATTAAATGCCCCTATAAAATGCCCCCTTAGTGCTCTTTCCCCCCCTTCTCCATAGTGACCCCCATAATGTGCCAGTATATAGGGTCTCTATTAGATGCCCCTATAGTGCTCCCTCTCTCCATAGTGCTCCTCCCATAATGTGCCAGTATATAAGGCCTCTATTAGATGCCCCCATAGTGCTCCTTTCCCCCTTCTCCATAGTGCTCCCCCCATAATGTGCCAGTATATAGGGCTCCAATTAGATGCCCCCATAGTGCTCCTTCCCCCCTTCTCCATAGTGCGCCCCCCATAATGTGCCAGTATATAGGGCCCCACACCCCTTCTTGCCATACTGTACTAAAAATAATTTAAACAATAAACACTTATACTTACCTCCATGTGATGCAGGCCTCTTCCGGCTTGTGTCCCGCTCTGTATGGCTCAAGCGGCGCGATGACATCATTGCGCTGTCTACATCGGCCTCTGATAGACTGCAGGCCTAGTGCCTGTAGCCTATCAGAGGAACAGGCAAGAGAGACGCCTCTCCCCTGCTTCTCCGCACCATTCATCTGTATCGCTTCCACAATGGAAGAGATCATCTCTCCCTGCCGCTGCCACCGCCCCGGTGTGCTTAAAGGGGTTAAAGGGTTTGTCTCACTTCAGTAAATGGCATTTATCATCCAGTTAATACAAGGCGCTTACTAATGTATTGTGATACTCCATATTGCCTCCTTTCCATCACATTATACACAGCACATATCCGTGGTTATTATCACCGTGTAATCCAGCAGTGGTGGCCATGCTTACACACAATAGGGAAAGGCTGGAAGTGCACATAGGCCAACACCTTTACCTATAGTGTGCAAGCGCGGCCACCACTGCTGGATTGCAGAATGGTCAAAACCATGGATACGTGCTGTGTATAATGTGATGGAAAAGAGTCAATATGGACAATCACAATACATTGTAGTAAGTGCCTTGTATTAACTTTCTCTAGATCAGTGGTGGGCAAACTTTTTTGTCAACTGAGCCAAATATTGCCAAAACCACAATTGAAATTTATTTTGAGAGCCACATTTTTAAAACCTAAAATATATAGGAAAGAATCGCATGCTGAAGTGAATGGGTCCATGATGCGGGCTGCACACGGCTGTGTGCAGCCCGTATCATGGACCCATTCACTTCAATGAGTCCAGGATCAGGGATATGAGTGCTACAGAGTGCTTCCGTGGTGCTTCTGGCTGTGCCTCCGCAACGCAAAAAAGTAGTGCATGCGCTGTTCAGCTTCTGTGGATGATGCACTGTTCAGCTTCTGTGGATGACCCACTGCAAAGCTTCTGTGGATGATGCACTGTTATGGGGGATCTGTGGATGGCGCTGTTATGTGGGGGATCTGTGGATGACGCTGTTATGTGGGGGATCTGTGGATGGCGCTGTTATGTGGGGGATCTGTGGATGGCGCTGTTATGTGGGGGATCTGTGGATGGCGCTGTTATGTGGGGGGTCTGTGGATGACGCTGTTATGTGGGGGATCTGTGGAAGACGCTGTTATGTGGGGGATCTGTGGAAGACGCTGTTATGTGGGGGATCTGTGGATGACGCTGTTATGTGGGGGATCTGTGGATGGCGCTGTTATGTGAGGGATCTGTGGATGGCACTGTTATGTGGGGGATCTGTGGATGGCGCTGTTATGTGGGGGATCTGTGGATGGCGCTGTTATGTGGGGGATCTGTGGATGGCGCTGTTATGTGGGGGATCTGTGGATGACGCTGTTATGTGGGGGATCTGTGGATGACGCTGTTATGTGGGGGATCTGTGGATGACGCTGTTATGTGGGGGATCTGTGGATGACGCTGTTATGTGAAGGATCTGTGGATGACGCTGTTATGTGAAGGATCTGTGGATGACGCTGTTATGTGGGGGATCTGTGGATGACGCTGTTATGTGAAGGATCTGTGGATGACGCTATTATCTGAAGGATCTTTGGATGATGCTGTAATTGTCACGGACGGTGTACAGGAAACAAGGCAAAGCAACATGTATAAATGACTCGCTGGATCCAAAAGCTAAGGAACCAAGGGAGACCCCTGCAGAAGACCTGGCACTTTCCCTGGCTGCTCAGCCTATGCAAAGATCCTAATGGTGGAGGTTTGCATATCCAGGAACCTTGACTATAAAGCCCTGAGCACCCTACAATAGTGAGGGGACACGACCACCGGCTCCCTACACAAGATACGGAGGGAGTCAGGGTCACCTGGGATCCAGCAAACAGAAAATAACAGATAAAGGTACAACACTTAGCTTTGTAGCAAACAGGAGAACAAAGTCAGCATGCACACACACTCCAGGAAGTAGTATAAGCCGCCCAGAAAAGCATTTTGGGGAGGACTTTAAAGGGAAGCAATTAGTCCAACACATGACAGCTGAGAGAGGCTAACGAGAGGAGGAACTGAATACCACAACACAGAAACTCAAGGAGGAGGTTCTGAAAGGCCTCTGTCAGAGCT
The DNA here is from genome assembly GCF_014858855.1 of Bufo gargarizans. Lineage (NCBI taxonomy): Eukaryota > Metazoa > Chordata > Amphibia > Anura > Bufonidae > Bufo > Bufo gargarizans. The sequence continues at coordinate 608,670,020 of NC_058082.1, forward strand.
TCTCAGCTGTCTGATTGTGACAGTAATGTGGGGGATCTGTGGAGGACACCGTTATGGGGGATCTGTGAAGGACACTGTTATGGGGGATCTGTGGAGGACACTGTTATGGGGGATCTGTGGAGGACACTGTTATGGCGGATCTGTGGAGGACACTGTTATGGGGGATCTGTGGAGGACACTGTTATGGGGGATCTGTGGAGGACACTTATGGGGGATCTGTGAATGACGCTGTTATGTGGGGGATCTGTGGATGACGCTGTTATGTGGGGGATCTGTGGATGACGCTGTTATGGGGTGGATCTGTGGATGACGCTGTTATGTGGGGGATCTGTGGATGACGCTGTTATGGGGTGGATCTGTGGATGGCACTGTTATAGGCAGGGGATGTATGCTATGACACATAGGGCCATGAGGGGGGCCAGCATAAGACACACATATAGCATCTTATGCTGGTCCCCCTCATGGCCCTATGTGTCCCCTCATGTGTCCTAAATTGCACACATAACTGGATTTGTGTGCAAAGTTTTTTACTACTGTCTGAACTCTGAAACAAGCTCTCTCCTATTGATAAAATTACCAGCCTCTGTACTCACTTTCACTATGAATGCACTGCAGCGAGCGGGCCGTGTTCTGCCACTTTTCTATACCCGGACAAAAGTCTATACCCGGAAGTGATGTAGCTGCACCGGAAGCCGCTCACTGCAGTCCATTCATAGTGACAGTGATTAATAGGAGAGAGCTTGTTTCAGAGTTCAGAAAGTAGTAAAAAAACTTCACACATAAAGCCAGTTATGTGCCCCTTCATATATCGATTATTCGCGATTCGATTATTCGCGATTCGATTATTGCGCACCAAAGAGCTGCATAGAAGTGTCTAAAGAGCCACTTGTGGCTCACGAGCCGCACTTTGCCGACCACTGCTCTAGATGATAAATGCCACTTGCTGAAGTGAGACAACCCCTTTAGGTGAGCTATACTTAATAGGGTTAGGCATAAATGTCTTGGTGTCTGCATTGTGTGTTTCCTATGTGTGATTGGTGTGTGCTATATATGATCTATGTATCAGTGGTGTATGTGCATCAGTGGCATGTGGCCCATGTATAAGTGTCTTGTGTGCCACATCTGTCCAAGGAGTGATTGGTGTGCGCTGCATGTGTCTTGTTTCTGACTGACCTTAGTGCAGGATATGTGGTAGGCAATCAAAGAGTGCCGTGTTTGTGTGAGGGGAGGCGGGGCTTTAATTATTTAAACCTGGCTCTCCTGCCCCCACTTGTCGGTTCGAATGCTTTCGAATCGGCTCGTGGGTTGGTGCCAGAGAAGTGTGTGCGTCACTGGAGAATCGGGTGGTCGGCTGCGTCGGGCTCGTCGCTTCGGTGATTAGGTAGGCAGGGTGGCTGCACACCCGTATCGCTATGTATAACATGGGGGGCTGCCGAGCGTGCCGCGCTGGCGACTGCCTGCACTCCCGATCGCTTCCGGCACCCCGCTCCAGGCACCCCGATACAGGCACCCCGATCCGCTCCAGGCCCCGCGCCAAGCACCTCCGCTCCCACGTGCAGCGTCCCCCAGGCGGGCACCCCTCATCTGTGGCTCAGCAGCGACGAGTCACACGTCCTTCACATACCCAGAGCAGCGGTCACGCCGGCCGTCGGCTCCTCAGCGCAGCTCACTGGCTTGCTGCGCTCCAGCAGGCCTGCCTTGATAGAGGGCGACACCTACAGGCCCATACTGGTACTGCAGTCCAGGTACAGGGCTCCTTGCTCAGGCACAGTGGCTAGGTACCAAGGCAGGACAAAAAAAATAAAAAAAAATAAAAAAAAATTATATATTTGGGATATGTTTTAAGGATCAAATATAAAGAGGGCTCCAAAGAGGGGGGCTGGCCACGTCACTTTGCGCACGCAGCCGGGCCGCCCGCAAGCAGGGGGTTGGTTCGGGCGCAGTCGCAATAATCCGGTGGACAGCTAAGGAGCGGTGGCAGGAGTGAAGGGTCACCCAGCCACCGTGCGCTCACTCACATGTCTGTCCTTGTTTATTCAGGTCCACAGGTGGTTGGCTAACTTACGATACTGTGGGGTTTGTGGCTGTCATGGCCACCAGGTGAGTCAGGGGTGGTGCAGGCGTGGGCCAACCCCCTCCTTTTCTCCTGCATAGGCTTGGGGGACGGGGGATGGTGGACTATTATGGCCAGGCCTCTGGCGCATCTCTTACAGGGTGGCGCCTACAGTCGTGGCCTTTGGTGGGGGGGAAAGAAGTAAAAAAAAAAAAATGGTACAGATAGGAATGTTGCTTTGCTAGGTCTGTCACGACTACAGACTCCTTATAAAGCCCTGCCACGACTGCAGGCATCAGTCTGTCATGACTACAGACCCGCTCTAAAGCCCTGCCACGACTGCAGGCAACAGTCTGTCACGACTACAGACCCGTTATAAAGCCCTGCCACGACTGCAGGCATCAGTCTGTCACGACTACAGACTCGTTATAAAGTCCTGCCACGACTGCAGGCATCAGTCTGTCACGACTACAGACCCGTTATAAAGCCCTGCCACGACTGCAGGCATCAGTCTGTCACGACTACAGACTCGTTATAAAGTCCTGCCACGACTGCAGGCATCAGTCTGTCACGACTACAGACCCGCTCTAAAGCCCTGCCACGACTGCAGGCACAAATCCGTTACGACTACAGACTCGTTATAAAGCCCTGCCACGACTGCAGGCATTAGTCTCATGTCAACAGACTCGTGAGGTAATACTACCACGTCTACAGGCGATGGTCCGTTACCGCTACTCCCGAGGTAGGGTCCCCTCACGACTACAGGGGCCAGTCGGTCACATCCACAGACTCGGTCGCACTCCCGTTGACTACAGGCACTGGGTGGGCATCTACAGGTAGTTGCGTCACGTCTACGCACGCGGGTCAGCCACGGCCTGGGGGGTCAGCCTTCACGGTCACAGGTAGGTCCGGTCAGGCCTCAGTCTCCCAGCGGGTTCCAGTCACAATAACCAGCCCCCAGGTGGGGGCACTCCCGCGCCGGCGCATAATGCCAGGGAGCTATGCGGCTCCCCACGCGGCACACGATTCAAACCGGCGGGGGCCGGGGCTCACGGTAAAGGAAGGGCTCCCTCTGATCCGGTGCACATTGCCAGGGAGCGGCGCTGCTCCCCATGCGGTACGAGTGTCCAGCCGGCGGTGGGTCGGCCCTGGCTGAGGGGGGGGCTCCCCCGCACTGGTGCACTCTGCCAGGGAGCAGCGTGAGCTCCCCACGCGGCTGGGGGTAAAGGTGCAGGACACCGTTTCCCCGCTCCTCATCTTCAATAAAGTCTGGCACGGGCCGCCGTGCCGTTAGGTAGGCAGGGATCGGGGGAAGGAGTACTAGGCTCGGTCAGGGGGAGCAGATCATAGGCGGTGGCTGGCTTCCTGCTGCCGGCCGTACAGAAGGTTCCAAGGGGGTCATTTAGGCACAGGATGTTAGTTAGTCCGTGCAGGTGACCTGCGTTATACCATGCTCTTCGTGCTCGTACTCAGAGCTGTGCCCATACTGGAGCTGCGTAAGTGGTTTATAGTTAAAAAAATAAAAATAAAATTTTTTTTTCAAACCACAATTAGAGTCTTTCACGCATGGCTTCTCCGTTTTAGGTTTACACATACGACTCCTCCATTACAGTCTCTCACGCATGGCTTCTCCGTTTTAGGTTTACACATATGACTCCGCCGTTAGAGGCTCTCACGCAGGGCTTCTCCGTTTTAGGTTACACATAGGACTCCGCCATTAGAGTCTCTCATGCATGGCTTCTCCGTTTTAGGTGTACACATATGACTCCACCATTAGAGTCTCTCACACATGGCTTCTCCGTTTTAGGTTTACACATATGACTCCGCCATTAGAGTCTCTCACGCATGGCTTCTCCGTTTTAGGTTTACACATACGACTCCTCCATTAGAGTCTCTCACGCATGGCTTCTCCGTTTTAGGTTTACACATATGACTCCGCCGTTAGAGGCTCTCACGCATGGCTTCTCCGTTTTAGGTTTACACATATGACTCCGCCATTAGAGTCTCTCACGCATGGCTTCTCCGTTTTAGGTTTACACATACGACTCCTCCATTAGACTCTCTCACGCATGGCTTCTCCGTTTTAGGTTTACACATATGACTCCGCCATTAGAGTCTCTCACGCATGGCTTCTCCGTTTTAGGTTTACACATATGACTCCTCCATTAGAGTCTCTCACGCATGGCTTCTCCATTTTAGGTTTACACATATGACTCCGCCGTTAGAGGCTCTCACGCATGGCTTCTCCGTTTTAGGTTTACACATATGACTCCGCCGTTAGAGGCTCTCACGCATGGCTTCTCCGTTTAGGTTACACATATGACTCCACCATTAGAGTCTCTCACGCATGGCTTCTCCGTTTTAGGTTTACACATATGACTCCGCCACTAGAGTCTCTCATGCATGGCTTCTCCGTTTTAGGTGTACACATATGACTCCGCCATTAGAGTCTCTCACACATTGCTTCTCCGTTTTAGGTTTACACATATGACTCCGCCACTAGAGTCTCTCATGCATGGCTTCTCCGTTTTAGGTGTACACATATGACTCCGCCATTAGAGTCTCTCAGGCATGGCTTCTCCGTTTTAGGTTTACACATATGACTCCGCCACTAGAGTCTCTCATGCATGGCTTCTCCGTTTTAGGTGTACACATATGACTCCGCCATTAGAGTCTCTCATGCATGGCATCTCCGCTTTAGGTTTACACAGATGACTCCGCCATTAGTCTCTCATGCATGGCTTCTCCGTTTAGGTTACACATATGACTTCGCCATTAGAGTCTCTCGCGCATGGCTTCTCAGTTTTAGGTTTACACATATGACTCTGCTATTAGAGTCTCACGCATGGCTTCTCCGTTTAAAAAAAAAAAAAAAAAAAATAAAAATATTTAAAAAAAAATATATATATATATATATTTTTTTTTTCCACTTTTTCTTTCAGGTTTGTCCAGGGGCAGATCGGTTGCCAATGCCAATTCCTCACCAGGCCCAGCTGCGCTGGGACTAGTCTCTCATCTCACCATAGCTAACAGACTGATGGCCAATTCCTTGGCCAGTAATACCCTGAGAGCTTACAAGACAGCTTGGCGCCTGTTTCAGAAATATGAACACCTACCCGGCTGCTGGCCGGGGGGACTATCACTCACCTATTGGGCTTCGTCAGGTTTTTTGCCACTCTCAATTAAACCTGTCCTATAGCACTGTTAACTATACCTGGCAGGTATTCAGCACATTCGGGTTTAGTTAACAGGTTCAGAGGTCGATCCTCTCTCGATCACAGGACATTCCTTCCACAGGGGCGCAGCAGCTGCGGCGTCCATGCATAAGGTACCAGTACATGTAATCAAACGGTTGGGTCGTTGGAGTTCCGCGTGTTCCATGCGTTATATCCCAGATCCTTAATACAAAATGTCACTGGCTTTCCGAGTTTTGGTTTGTAGTTTCTGTTATCAGTCTTTCAAAACTCCTATGCCTGGTTCTTTTGGCCCCTTTAGGCTACCCTTCGATAAGCAGTTCCGGCATAACTGCTGCTTCTAGGTAGGGGGGGGGAGTATAGGCTTAGGTAGGGGACCCTCTCGTAATGAGCCGATCCGAGCACAAGTGGTAGGCAATCAAAGAGTGCCGTGTTTGTGTGAGGGGAGGCGGGGCTTTAATTATTTAAACCTGGCTCTCCTGCCCCCACTTGTCGGTTCGAATGCTTTCGACCCACCCAGAAGCCCTCCCTTCTTCTCAGGACTCATCATTGGTGTGGCCCCCTTTAGGCTACCCTTCGATAAGCAGTTCCGGCATAACTGCTGCTTCTAGGTAGGGGGGGGGGGAGTATAGGCTTAGGTAGGGGACCCTCTCGTAATGAGCCGATCCGAGCACAACCGTATATGTGTACATTCTGCCACATGTATGTTTGTGCATTTTGCTGTGAATGTCTGCCATCATACTTCATCTTTAATATTTCTGTTATCACTGTAATTACTCATGAACACGACCGTTGGATGTTTTGCAGTCTGCAAATTGCGGATCCGCAAAACATGGATACCGGATGTGTGCATTCCACATTATGCGGAACAGAACAGCCGACCTCTAATAGAACAGTCCTATCCTTGTCTGTAATGCCGACAATAATAGGACATGTTCTATCATTTTGCAGAACGGCCATTGCGGACATACAGACACACAGAGTCTTTTTTTTTTTTTTTTTTTTTGCGGGCCCATTGAAGTGAAGTGAACATGGAAAAAAAAATAAGTTAGTGTGCAGGAGCCCTAAGGTGGGCCCCCAGAATCAGTTACACTGGTGTGCCCTAAGTACCCCAGTCCTACACTGTGTAAGACAGATAATGGGGAGGAAATAAGAGGCCTTGTTCTACTATTCTGCATTTAATAGCTGATGTGCTGGGGTAATGCCTAAGCTCCATACTAATATAAAAACTAGATGATGATCGTAATTATATGTAGTAATCTCATATATATATATATAAAAAAAATTGTTTCTGTCTGTCTGTTCTTTATGCGCGACCAAACGACTGAACCGATCTTCACCAAATTGGGCACCTATGAAGAGGCGGGCACTGTGGAGGTCAATGTTAAACGGGCGGGCACTGTGGAGGTCACTGTTAAATGGGCGGGCACTGTGGAGGTCACTCTTAAAGGGGCCGGAACTGTGGAGGTCACTGTTAAAGGGGCGGGCACTTTCGAGGTCACTGTTAAAGGGGCGGACGCTGTGGAGGTCACTCTAAAAGAGGCGTGCACTGTGGATGTTACTGTTAAAAGGGCAGGGAGCTGTGGAGGTCACTGTTAAATGAGAGGACACTGTGGAGGTCACTGTTAAAGGGGCAGTGATTGTGGAGGTCACTGTTAAAGGGGCGGGTGCTTTGGAGGTCACTGTTAAAGAGGCAGTCACTGCGGAGGTCACTGTAAATGAAGCTGGCATTGTGGAGGTCACTGTTAAAGGAGCGGGCACTGTGGAGGTCACCGTTAAAGGGGCTGGCACTGTGGAGGAGGTCACTGTTAAAGGGGAGGGCACTGTGGAGGTCACTGTTAAAGAGACGGGCACTGTGGAGGTCACTGTTAAAGAAGCGGGCGCTGTGGAGGTCACTTTAATGGGGACTGCACTGTGGAGGTTACGGTTAAAGGCGCAGGGCGCTGTGGAGGTCACTGATTAGGGGGCAGGCACTGTGGAGGTCACTGTTAAAGGGGCTGAAACTGTGGAGGTCACTGTTAAAGGGGAGGGAACTTTCAAGGTCAATGTTAAAGGGGCAGACGCTGTGGAGGTCACTCTAAAAGAGGCGTGCACTGTGGATGTTACTGTTAAAAGGGCAGGGAGCTGTGGAGGTCACTGTTAAATGGGCAGACACTGTGGAGGTCACTGTTAAAAGAGCAGTGATTGTGGAGGTCACTGTTAAAGGGGCGGGCGCTGTGGAGGTCACTGTTAAAGAGGCAGTCACTGTGGAGGTCACTTTAAAAGGGCGGGTGCTGTGGAGGTCACTGTTAAAGGGGCGTGCGCTGTGGAGGAGGTCACTGTTAAAGGGGAGGGCACTGTGGAGGTCATTGTTTAAGAGGTGGGCACTGTGTAGGTCACTGTTAAAGGAGTGGGCGCTGTGGAGGTCACTGTTAAAGGTGCACAGCGCTGTGGAGATCACTGTTAAAGGTGGAGAGCACTGTGGAGGTCACTGTTAAAGGGGCGGGCACTGTGGAGGTCACTGTTAAAGGGGAAATGCTGTGGAGGTCACTGTTAAAGGAGCAGGTGCTGGCAGGAGGCTTTTTTTTTTCGTTCACATGGCGGTATGAGGGCATGTGTTTTTGTTTTTTTTGTGGGACAAATTGTACTTTCTAATGGCACCATTCCCACTAATGATGTAATCGGAAGCTGGAAAAAAAATTCCAAAAGGGGTGAGGCTGGAAAAAAAAGAATGCAATTCTGTCACAGTTTTATGGGTTTCGTTTTTATGATGTTCCCTATGACCTGTGCCCTCCCTTCTCTGGGTCAGTACGATTACAGCAATAGCACATTCATATAGTTTTTATTGTGTTTCAATACTTAAAATTAAATTTTATTTCATACAGTATAATTTTATTAATGGGGAAAGGGGGGTGATTTGAACTTGCAATTATTAGATTGCTTTTCCCATGCACTAATGTGATTTAATACATTAGTGTATAGGAAATTCAGTATATTTTAATGCAGCACCGCCACCTGCAGGCCTACATAAGAATACACCTGTGATAGGCCTAGAAGCATCGTACAGGCTCTGGCCTATTGTCACCAAGGAACAGCTTTCCCAATGTTAGCGCAGGAAAGCCGTTCTGGCCCTGGGAGAACAACACTCCTGGGGAAAGCCACCTCAGATGCTATGACATTTGACTGCAGTATCTGAGGGGTTAAATGTTTGCAATCAGAATTATCGCTGATCACAGACAGTAACCCCAGGGGTCTGCTATGTAAAACAGCAGAAAGCCGGCTGCTGTGGTGCCCTCTTTACTCTTGAGTGGGCACCATTTTTAGAGACAACAGCAATGGGTTATAATGCTAGGAGAAAGTATACTGATTTATCAATTATATTAAATGGCATCTGTCAGCAGATTTGTACCTGGCTGACCTGTTACATGTGTGCTTGGCAGCTGAAGACATCTGTGTTGGTCCAATGTTCATATGTTCCCACATTGCTGGGAAAAATGATGTTTTAATAAATGCAAACGAGCCTCTAGGAGCAACTGGGGCGTTGCCATTACACCTAGAGGCTCCACCTTCTCTGAAACTGCTGTACCTTCTGCACGTGTTCTCTCATTGTAGATTTTTTCTGTATGTACAGGGCTTAAATCTGCTTTTATAATGTAAATGAATATATTGAGAAAAATAACATTTCTAACCTTTGGGAGACCTCAGTAACAGCGACAAGTGAAAACAGCATACTGGCACAAGGTCACCTTTCAAATTCCAAGCCAATTCTGCACCACCAGTTGCCAGGGGATTTGTTTACTTGGCCCCAGTGTTGTGCTGAACAAATGACCTGGCAACAGTGGGAGCGTGCTGACAATCTCTAACACATGGATCCCATTCATTGCTTCAATTGCTCTGCAAGATTTATTTTAACCTGGCATCTCAGGAGGCATGTCCTTTTTGCTGTAGCTCATTGGGCATGTTCTTTCTTCTGCAGCTCTCTCCCTCTAAGTGGTACGGCTTCTGACAGTAGATATGGCTGGTGGCAGTTGAAGGATGGAAATGACCATGTATGACCACCTCGGTTGTGTAACTGAGGTGGACAGAGCAATAAGGAAAATAAAAAACAGCAGGTGGCGCTATACAGACAGATTTTATAGAATAATTAGGTGGCTGTACCAAATTTATAATGACATACAATTACAAAAGTAATTAGATCCAGGTGCTGGTTTAAAAAGTGTAGAATATTTTTCGAGGGACAACCCCTTTAATAATAAGGTCTAATAATGCAATTAAAGAGTTTATACCTTTATTTTTTAAAGAGAAGCCAATTGATTACCACAAATTCAGCTTCTCTGACCACAACAATCAGCTTATTGTCATGGCAAGGAGGCATTTGACCATATATTTCAAAGAAATGTAGCATAACGGACCATTGCATATCTATCTAGATATCTATTTTATATCTATTATATTTAAATTTTACTTTATCCTAGGAATAAAACTGTATTTTTTTGTATGAGCGCTATATGTGTGAGAGATTCTTTCCTGAAGATGAATGTTACATACTGTACACAGGCCCCTTTTCTGTGTGGTCTTTGTCAGTGAATACATTTTCTTTACTGCTTCGTCTTGCCTTTCCGGAAAGCTGCGAGATTGTTGACACTTCAAATAACGGCACCTTGGGGAGCTCCAGTTTAAATGTAATACAATAGAGGCCATCATTTCCATTTTAAGTACCTTCACCCTACTGTGCAAACCCTGATAAAAAAGTTTTGTGGTCTATGTTTGCAAGTGTGCAGTGACTAAATTACTACATGCAGTTGAGGCCGCAGATTGGAGAAATACATGGTTGACCTTGAAATACGACCCATAGCACCAATAACTCAGATTATGTTACTAGAAGTACACGTTGTTGTTCATAAACATCAAGTAAAAAAAGATCTTGGTGGTTTCTCTGGTTGTAATGATTTAGTTGGACATTTCAGTGTTTGTTCCACTAACTGATTTACATGCTTGTTCCTATGAGCAATGCTTTGTTTAGATGTTGAGTTTGTGGGCTGTTTTTTTTCACAGTCATTAAATTAACAAAGAAATCTGGAAATCGGAGCCCTTCTTGCACCTAATACAGAAACATCAGTGCTTTTGAGGTTTTTGCCGTTGCCACTTCATTTGTCATACATCTGTGTAGTTGGGTAATGGGAGAACAGAATTTTCATATTTCATAGAAATGTTCAATATGATATAGTAGGTATCAACAGAACATGGGAGATAATTGTTCCTGTGATAAGCAGCAGGACCATACAGTTCTGGATTTAGTAAAGATTCACCTCATTCTTCCCGGAGGTCTGGGACAGTAAGAATCTTTTAGAGACTGAAAAATTAGATGTCTTTCGGTAAATTGTAAATGAAGATTTAGAAACAGAGTTTAGTTTTTAAATTTAGAAAATTGCACCTTAAAAAAAGCGATAAAATAAAAAGTAAGCAAATTATATTGCAAATTTTGCATTATGAACTTCATAGTTTTATTTGGTGCAGGCAGGAGTTCTAATCTCTATCCTCATAGAAGAATTACATTTATGGAAGAATGGTCAGTAAAAGTTGTAAATACTAATGGAATCAAAAGGTTTTTTTACAAACTTTTTATTTTACATTTTTATGTGAGTATCTATATAATGAAAATCTTGAAATATTTCAGTTTTCACATTGGACACTAGAGTGGTTAATATAGACTGATATTTCATTTTTAACAAATCACATTTCTGCTTTTCTGTGTAGACTGGGACAAGATCAGCAGAGTTATCTAGTAACATAGTAACATAGTTTATAAGGCCGAAAAAAGAGTCTATCTAGTTCGGCCTGTTATTGTCACGGCTGAGGATGGGGGAAACCCTCAGCCTTGAGATGCCAGGTGTTGAAGTGGCTACTCGGCCATGAGGCCACAGGATAGGGAGCAGGTCACCTCCTACAGCATCCCTACCCTGACCCTAACTCCTAACCTGCATGGGCCGACCTTTAGGGTAGGAGGGCCCATGCGCAGGAACCTCGGAGCCCTATCTTACCCTCCGCAGATCCCTGCGCTAGGAGCTGGGTAAGGCGACCTACTCCTCCTTGACACGGAGGAGCAGGAGCCTCATCGGCCAAGTTGTTGGGAAAAGGGGAACAGAAACAGCAATACAGAAATGGCAGGCGAACAGAAGTTCACCAACCTGCCACAGCCCTGCTGACTGGATCCCTAAACAGACAGGGATCCAGAACCGTATGCTGCACAAACACATGTGAAAGTCCCAACAGACAAACTAGCAACAACACACACAGAAAGACATAGGCATACATAAAACCTTAACTTAAATCTTATGACCACAGTGGTGGCTCTCACAGGCAGATGGAAAAACACAGGAGGCTGCTCCAGCTAGCAAGGCTGCAGCAACCTACTGAGCCCTGCCACAGAGAGAGGTTATATAGGCCTAAAGGCCACACCCACCAGTCAACCACACCCAGTGACATCAGACACACTGGGAAGGAAGTTAACCCTTCCAGGACAGAGAAGGGAAAACACACATAAAGGGGAAGTGCACACAAAACATAATACACCGTGCACACAATACACACACCTAACAAAAAGGGAGTCAGGTGAGACCGCATCCCAAGGCAGCCAGCTGCCTAGGCTACGCTCAGGCTGCCAAATACAAAAGTAGTTGCCTGCGGCAACCACAAGTGAGGCCACACACCAGCGGCCCTCACCCGTGGCTGAACGCCCATACATAACCGCAGGCAACCGCATGCGGTCAAGGAGTCACGGTCATGGGCATGGCCGTGACAGTTATCCTGCAAGTTGATCCAGAGGAAGGCAAAAAAAATACAAAAACTGTGAGGTAGAAGCCAATTTTCCCCACTTTAGGGAATAAAAATTCCTTCCCGACTCCAATCAGGCAATCAGAATAACTCCCTGGAACAACGACCCCTCTCTAGTAGCTATAGTCTGTAATATTATTACGCTCCAGATATACATCCAGGCCCCTCTTGAATTCCTTTATTGTACTCACCATCACTACCTCCTCAGGCAGAGAGTTCCATAGTCTCACTGCTCTTACCGCAAAGAATCCTCTTCTGAGTTTGTGTACAAACCTTCTTTCCTCCAGACGCAGAGGATGTCCCCTCGTCACAGTCCTGGGGAAAAATAGATGATGGGATAGATCTCTATACTGACCCCTTATATATTTATACATAGTTATTAAATCTCCCCTCAGTCGTCTTTTTTCTAAAGTGAATAGCCCTAATGTTGATAATCTTTCAGGGTACTGTAGTTGCCCCATTCCAGTTATTACTTTAGTTGCCCTCCTCTGAACCCTCTCCAGCTCTGCTATGTCTGCCTTGTTCACAGAAGCCCAGAACTGTACACAGTACTCCATGTGTGGTCTGACTAGTGATTTGTAAAGTGGTAGGACTATGTTCTCATCACGGGCATCTATGCCCCTTTTGATGCAACCCATTATCTTATTGGCCTTGGCAGCAGCTGCCTTACACTGGTTTCTACAGCTTAGGGCTCATGGACACGACCGTATGCCCTCTGAGACATACGGTCCGTGAGCAGGCCATATGTCTCGGAGCGGCATACATCGTGCACACGGGAGTACACAGCATCATAGATTGCAATGATGCTGTGCACGTCGGGCCACCCGCCGGACTATTGTCCTGCATCATATGATATTATGAGTGCAGGACAATAGCCCTGCTGGCGGCCCGATGCGCACAGCATCATAGTAACCTATGATGCTGTGTACTCCTTTGAGCACGATGTATGCCGCTCCGGGACACATGGCCCGCTCACAGACCGTATGTCTCGGAGGGCATACGGTCGTGTCCATGACCACTTAGTTTGCTGTTCACTAAAATTCCTAGGTCCTTTTCCATGTCAGTGTTACCCAGTGTTTTACCATTTAGTATGTACTGGTGACTTGCATTATTTCTTCCCATGTGCATAACCTTACATATGTCAGTGTTAAACCTCATCTGACACTTTTCTGCCCAAGCCTCTAATCTATCCAGATCGCTCTGTAGCAGTATACTGTCCTCTTCTGAGTTAATTACTTTACACAGTTTAGTGTCATCTGCAAAAATTTATATTTTACTGCGCAAGATCATTAATAAATATATTGAAGAGAATAGGGCCCAATACTGACCCCTGTGGTACCCCACTAGTGATAGTGATCTGAGTGTGTACCATTAAAGGGGTTGTCCGAGTTATTTTTTTGTATGTTTCTAACTAGTCAAATGTAAAGGCTTTAAAATTCACTTACTGCATCTGTAGTGTCACATGACCTGTGATGTCAGCTTCTCCCCCTGCTCTGATGATATTTTGTGCACAAGCCTGAGAGATCAGATATGTGTCTGTACATGAGACGTCACTGTGCTGGCCACACCCCCTGCACTGCTGTCTGCTGCCTGCCCTGTGTCTCTCTCCCTGGATTCTTCAGGACAAACTTAAACCCCTTCAGCAGCACAGACTCTGGTCTGATGGCTTTACTGAGTAGCTGCAGGCAGTGAGGAGACAAATTCTGGGCACATGAGCTGACAGACTGGAGGAGTTCTGCAGAGCATTGCAAAAAAACAGGTAGGGGGAAAATCCTGTGTGTATCAGCAGTGCCATTGTACAGCTGGGACTTGCAGTCCTATACATACAACATACTGCTGAGTATCCCAGCAGTCAGACATGTCACTCAGGGCAGGATTTGTATTCACTACCTTTGCAGAGATTGTTGTTATTGCAGATAAACAAAGGGCCGGAAGAAAACCAGGGAAATTAGGAAATATATATTTTTTTTGTGCCTAAAACTTGCTTAGCTTAGTCATATATTGCTGCCAATCAGATTTACAGCGCTATATATTTTTTTCCATAACTCGGACAACCCCTTTAAAGGGAACCTGTCACCGGGATTTTGGCCATAGAGCTGGGGACATGGGCTGCTAGATGGCCGCTAGCACATCTGCAATACCCAGTCCCCATAGCTCTCTGTGCTTTTATTGTGTTAAAAAAAGTTTTGATCCATATGCAAATGAACCTCATATGTGTCCTGTATCCGGAGATGAGTCCAGCGGAAAGGAGCCCAGCACCGCCCCGCGTCCTCCGAATCTCCTCCTTGCTGGCTGACGTCACAGAGCTGGAGCGCCGAAATCTAAGAATTGCAGATGTGCTAGCGGCCATCTAGCAGCCCATGTCCCCAGCTCTATGGCCAAAATCCCGGGGACAGGTTCCCTTTAATAACTACCCTCTGTTTTCTATCACTGAGCCAGTTACTTATCCACATACAGACATTTTCCCCCAGTCCAAGCATTCTCATTTTATATACTAATCTTCTATGTGGTACAGTGTCAAATGCTTTGGATAAGTCCAGATATACGACATCCATTTATTCGCCACGGTCAAGTCTAGAACTAGAAACTAATTAAATTAGTTTGACATGACCGATCCCTCATGAAGCCAAGCTGATATGCCGTTATTTTCATTGAGGTACTCCAAGATACCATCTCTTAAAAAAAACATCAGTTTACCAGCGACATATGTTAAACTTACAGTCTTATTGTTTCTGGGCTCTGTTTTTGGACCCTTTTTGGATATTGGCACCACATTTGCCATGCGCCAATCCTGTGGAACAATCCCTGTCAGTATAGAGTCCATAAATATCATAAACAAGGGTCTGGCTATAACATTACTTAATTCTCTTAGGATACGAGAGTGTATGCCATCTGGTCCGGCGATTTGTCTATTTTAAAGTTTTTAAGACGCCGCTGTACTTCTTCCTGGGTCAGACAGGGCACTTTTAATGGGGAATTTACTTTTACATTGTGCATTTCATCTGACATGGCGATATTTACTTATTTTCATTGAGGTACTCCAAGATAGCATCTCTTGGCATCTCATTCTGCATTTCATCTAACAGTTTATTTTCCTCAGTGAATACAGTAGCGAAAAATATATTTAATAGCTTTGCTTTCTCCTAATCGCTCTCGGCAACTTGACCGACACCTTCAGATTTATACTAATCTCTCATTAGTGTTAAAGGTTTGGAGAATTAATGATAGATGGCAGCTCTATGATACTGATTGAGGTCTAGATAAGGCAGGATAGCAACACTATTCACACAGAAAAAGGTCTGTATGCAGATCCCCTTAAACTTGCTGGTTTCTGGGAGAGGGGCCATAATTAATCTCTTCCTGGAGACTCTATTGGTCTAATGACACCTTTAGACCATTAAGTTTGTCTCTGCATAAACCCTGCTGTATTGTCCTTATAGACAATACAGGAAGCAAGTGTGTTCCTGCAGTATGGCCACCTCATAGAAGTTTCTTTAAAAATAAAATATAAATACCTATAAAATGAACCTCTTAAGGCTGAATCTATTTTGGCTGAAGCCTGTTTCTTTCAGTTTTTCATTGTTGCGCTTTTTACTTTCCATTTATGTAGATGTGGGTGGCATATTTTTTTGTGGGAAGTAGAGGTGTGTGAATCAATTCTTAAGAATCAAAATTCGACCAGAATTAAAAAAAATATATATATATATTTTTATTCGGTAGAATCAGACTTTATTCAGAATTATTTGGGTAGATATTAGGGAGACACAGAAATGTTCTCGGCAATTAAAGCACTTTTTGATTTAGGTAGAATCAATTTTTATCCAAATCAAACTTCTTCAGAGGAATCGAAATCTCTGGTCAGAAGAGTTACATTTTTTAGTCTTGTCATTTTGGCTTACATTTATTTGCTGATCAGATTTTCTTATATTTTTTGGAGAGAGAGGGGAAATCCTAATAAATCCCAGCTATTTGCCTTTCAGTTTTTTGCTATTTGAATCGCAGTAAAATACTTTAACTTTATTCTGCTGAAAAGTGTGCATTGACAAATAGGTATAGCATTTTGTGCATTTTAGTACTTTTATTCAATAAGACTTTTTTTTTTCTTGTAGGATGCACTTTTTTTTTGTTTTATTGGTAGGGTACCATTTTGGTACAGATAATAATTTTTATTAATAAAAGGTTGAAAATATGTTTTTTTGGTTTGAGGGGTTGATTTTTTTAACTAAACTTTCTTCAACTTGAATCTACGTTTATTTAAAAAAAATTATACCCTAGGAGGCCTTGAAGCAGCAATTGTTGAATTGCTTCTTTAACACTTTAGAATACATGGCATTCAGATTTTTGCCAGACCACCAGCTGTGGTAGAAAACCTATTGGCAGCTCGAAAGGTTGCCAGTGAGAGCTCCCTTCCTCTGTCAAACAGCTTAGGTTCCACTGTAATTAGTGACCACAACATTTAAAGGGTGAAATGACAGAGACCAAAAGTTTATCTGATCTCCATAGTTATAACTGGGCTATGGTTGTGTATTACAGCCATGGTCTGGCTCTTGGTCACACTGGCACAGTGCCAGTGTCCACGCAATCTGAAAATCATTACCGTACACCACCTTACATTTCTCTTTGACAGGCTTACATCTAATTACAGAAACTAGCATGGCATTCATAAAACATTCCCTTTAGATATGAAAAATTATAAAAGAAAAAAAAAAAGAATCATTTTTACATGATGAGACCAAGACGACACGTAACAGTACCTCGCCATTGCGAGGCTTCAAGCAGGATGTTCTCAGACGGAAGTAGCCACTGAGCTTAGAGTGTCACCAGCAAGGTGCAATAGAGAAACAGAGAGACTGGAAAAGTCATATAAAGGAATAGACGTGAATGTACTTTGGCGACATCCCACAATGATGACCGCTTCATTGTGAACAATGCCCTGCAGAACTGGATGATGAATGCCACTCAACTCCAGGCACATTAAGGGGAGGTGAGAGGCACCCAAGAGTCAAAACCATCTACATCAGTGTGGTCTGCATGCTAGATGACCTGCAAGGGTACCTGACCAGGGACATCATCATCTTGCATGATCCAGAGAGTATCTACACTGGACAAGTGCTGTATTGTATTGTGTGTGTATATATATATATACAGGTCCTTCTAAAAAAATTAGCATATTGTGATAAAGTTCATTATTTTCTGTAATGTACTGATAAACATTAGACTTTCATATATTTTAGATTCATTACACACCAACTGAAGTAGTTCAAGCCTTTTATTGCTTTAATATTGATGATTTTGGCATACAGCTCATGAAAACCCAAATTTCCTATCTAAAAAAATTAGCATATTTCATCCGACCAATAAAAGAAAAGTGTTTTTAATACAAAAAAAGTCAACCTTCAAATAATTATGTTCAGTTATGCACTCAATACTTGGTCAGGAATCCTTTTGCAGAAATGACTGCTTCAATGCGGCGTGGCATGGAGGCAATCAGCCTGTGGCACTGCTGAGGTGTTATGGAGGCCCAGGATGCTTCAATAGCGGCCTTAAGCTCATCCAGAGTGTTGGGTCTTGCGTCTCTCAACTTTCTCTTCCCAATATCCCCCAGATTCTCTATGGGGTTCAGGTCAGGAGAGTTGGCAGGCCAATTGAGCACAGTTATACCATGGTCAGTAAACCATTTACTAGTGGTTTTGGCACAGTGAGCAGGTGCCAGGTCGTGCTGAAAAATGAAATCTTCATCTCCATAAAGCTTTTCAGCAGATGGAAGCATGAAGTGCTCCAAAATCTCCGGATAGCTAGCTGCATTGACCCTGCCCTTGATAAAACACAGTGGACCAACACCAGCAGCTGACATGGCACCCCAGACCATCACTGACTGTGGGTACTTGACACTGGACTTCAGGCATTTTGGCATTTTCCTCTCCCCAGTCTTCCTCCAGACTCTGGCACCTTGAGTTCCGAATGACATGCAACAGTCCAGTGCTGCTTCTCTGTAGCCCAGGTCAGGCGCTTCTGCCGCTGTTTCTGGTTCAAAAGTGGCTTGACCTGGGGAATGCGGCACCTGTAGCCCATTTCCTGCACACGCCTGTACACGGTGGCTCTGGATGTTTCTACTCCAGACTCAGTCCACTGCTTCCGCAGGTCCCCAAGGTCTGGAATTGGTCCTTCTCCACAATCTTCCTCAGGGTCCGGTCACCTCTTCTCGTTGTGCAGCGTTTTCTGCCACACTTTTCCCTTCCCACAGACTTCCCACTGAGGGGCCTTGATACAGCACTCTGGGAACAGCCTATTCGTTCAGAAATTTCTTTCTGTGTCTTACCCTCTTGCTTGAGGGTGTCAATGATGGCCTTCTGGACAGCAGTCAGGTCGGCAGTCTTACCCATGATTGCGGTTTTGAGTAATGAACCAGGCTGGGAGTTTTTAAAAGCCTCAGGAATCTTTGGAAAGTGTTTAGAGTTAATTAGTTGATTCAGATGATTAGGTTAATAGCTCGTTTAGAGAACCTTTTCATGATATGCTAATTTTTTTAGATAGGAATTTTGGTTTTTCATGAGCTGTATGCCAAAATCATCAATATTAAAACAATAAAAGGCTTGAACTACTTCAGTTGGTGTGTAATGAATCTAAAATATATGAAAGTCTAATGTTTATCAGTACATTACAGAAAATAATGAACTTTATCACAATATGCTAATTTTTTTAGAAGGACCTGTATATATATATATATATATTTTTATTTTTTTTTTCGCCCCATAAGACACAATAACCCCCCATATTAGGGGGAAAATGTCACTGCGTCTTATGGGGTGAATACTAATGAGCACTTTTACTATGAACTGGAGGAAGGAAAGTAGTGAAGGCTCTGTACCGCTTCCTGGTCCTCGGCTGTGCTGTGGCTGCGCATAGGGTGGGGGTACTCTTTGACCTCATGCTGTGTGTGTCAGGTCACAGCACAGACGACGACAGGAGGAAGAAGAAGACGACAGAGCGCTGGAGGTGAGGAGCCACGGCATCCGGAGCAGGAGAGGTAAGTAGATTTTTTTATTTTGTGGTCTGAGGCTGGGGGCTGCAGAAATATGGCTGGTATGGCATAGGTATACAGCACATGGCCACTAGTATGGCATATAGCACATGGGCAAAGGTATACAGCACATAGGCACCAGTATGGTATATAGCACATGGATACAGGTATACAGTACATGGGACCCAGTATGGTATATAGCACATAGTTACAAGTATAGCACATGGGCAGAGGTATAAAGCACATGGGTGCCAGTATGATATATAGCACATGGGCACAGGTATTCAGCACATGGAGAAAGGTATACAGGCACCAGTATGGTATATAGCACATGGATACAGGTACACAGTACATGGGACCCAGTATGGTATATAGCACATGGGCACAGCTATACATTTATTGGTTACAGGGGGTGCTGAAATATGTCTCGGGCATTGTGCTCATATGAAGCATGGGGGGGTTGATATGAGGTATGGGGGTCTCATCTGAGATCTAAATAGAGGTCTTCTTTATATTGGGCTCTGATCTAAGGTCTGATTGTGGGTCTGATCTGAGGTCTGATTAATATTGGTGGTCTGATCTGAGGTCTAATGAAATTTTTTTTTTCTTACTGTACTCCTCTAAAACCTAGATGCGTTCTATGGGCCGGTGGGTATTATAGGGTGAAATATACGGTATATAAAGTGTCTGTTTATATGAAAATGTATTCTGTGCATTGTGAGTCTACAACTAAAAGTATAACTTCTTAACTGTGCCATAGGAAACAGGCTTCTATTAGAAAATGGTGGAACAATAACAAAAAGAGGGTAGAGTGGGCCAAAGATAAACTATCCATATTTAATTTAAAATAAATAAAATAAAATTTGCCCTGATCTGTAGAAATAACTCAATGTCCTATCATTTTTTTTGCCAATCAATTATTAACAATATAGAAAAGTGGTCTGGCTGCCCCCTTGCTCCGAAGAATGAATACACATGAACTCTTATGTAAATGTTCACACATACTTTTTCATTACTCTAATATCGTTTTAATACCTCCTTTATTTGTGTAATATACGGAAGGTTATGCACTTGTCGTGTTTTCACAGAAGTCTGTGGTTCTGTCTTTGCGGCCTTTTCCCCGTTTTGATGTCAGCAGTGGGATGTTGAGATTACATTTGTAAAACTAATATATTCATTTAGAATTATGAAGTGTTACAGCTGGTGTTTTACATGTGAAATAAAGGAGTATTTTCCTAGTGCTGCTGTTACGCTGTAATTTATGCCGGTGTGTTCGATGCTGACTTTATGGCAGGATGTTCAATTATATTAGCTTGATGTGGGAGGTTAATATCTCTCACACGGATACATACACATACATGTCATTGTGAATTTATTGTTGGTAAATGATGCACTTTGCCAAGTGAATATGTTATGTGCAGGATACTGTAAAAAGATTAAAAGAAAATTACAAGTTACAGATGTAGCCGAGCTAAAATTGATAACTCTGATAACTTGTCACAGTGTTATTTTGTGCCATCTTGTGACAAAAACCATTGAAATACATTGAAAGAGTTAGTTAACCTTTTTTGTGCCATTTTTTACTTAAGGTGTTAAGTCAAGTTTGGCTCGGCTGCATCTGTAAGTTATGATAATTTGAAAATCTCTGATTGATAGAGATCTGAACCCCAGAACTCTCAATCAGCAATATGAAATGGCAGTAGTGCTCCGGTGAACGTTTCGGCCCCTTCATTGTACAGTACATCCTGGCCTATGGTAGCTGTGCATCCATACCTGCTAGTGTGCCTCGAGTGGCAGCTCAGCTCTATCAAATTGAATGGCCTGTTAATTCTGTATGGCCCTTAGGGTACGTCCATGTGGTCAGGTTTCACAATGCAGTTTTGGAGGCCAGAATCAGGAGTGGATCATTAAAACAGAGAAAGTACTGGTTTGGATTCCAAAACTGCACCAGGAAACCTGATGGTGTAGCCGTGCCCTTACAAAGAAGCATTGATAGTCCTATAAAGCACATATTCATTTATTAGTTCATACAGAGCCCAGGTGTCCACAGTTGAAATGCTCCTGGCTACTTTTGTTTCCAGAACTGCACTTATGACAAGCCAATATACCCCATGTGGTAATGAAGCCAGTTGCCGGCTGTAGCGCCGAAGTCACACAGGGTACATGTCCTTGTCGCAACACCAGAAGTGAAGACCTCTGAGAGCACCGGAGCTAGAATGACAAGGCATTAGATAGGTGAGAAATGCTCAGTTTCTTATTGTATAACATTTTCTGTAGCTACAATTTTTGGGGTCTCAGAGATGCCTTTCATTGCACAAAAATGTTCTAGACATATAAACATGTTATTAGTAAGGTTGGTATGGATTAAAGATTATGTTAATCTCCCGTGATGTAGGAGTATTTGCAAAAAATATTAGGATTCTTTTTAGGTTGCAATCCTAAGGCTTAAGGATCTACGATCACATCACAATCAGCCCCAGGACACCGTCTTAGGTCAGTGTAGAAGTTGTGGTATCTAATTGTTCTAGCAGTATTACATTTTCATTTCTGGAAATAGTTAGAATATCTTTCCATGTTATTTTTGATAACTGCTGAGGCGCACATTCTTGCTGTTTTATTTGTCTGTTGTCCATTATTGTGTGGGTGGTATATCAGCTCCTAGCCAGATCTTAAGTGGAGGTCCGTTAAGTAGCCATAACTCAGCTCATAACCATTTTTCATGTAATGTTTTTAGTTCTCATTGAGCAAATAATTGCTGTGTGGGTATTTCACAGGTATCGTATACACTGGGTGTACTCTACAAATGTTTCCTGTCCACTTGATCAAATAAGCCATGTTATAACCAACTGGGGATTCTTGTGTCTTTCCCTTCTCCATAACCGCTTTGGATCTTTGCCTAAACTTTATGCCTGTCCCACCTCCCTCATTCTTGGCACTGCTGAGGAGATCAGGTGAACCAGACTGGGAACACAGTAAGCAGGATTTTTTCTTTAGTGGCCGCTAGTCATACTTTGATGATTGTTTGTATTTTTCATCTTCCCAACAGAACATTGGATATACCACATGAAAGCTGCTGAAACATCTTGTGGAATTTCATGTCTGGAGTCCGATATATCCTGTTTATACAGTGTGTCTGTTGTTATTTGTCTTCTGCTTCACTTGTTTTAATGTGTCATTCTGCACAATCATAAATTTATTGCAGATTTTTGTATCTAAACATAGTCCAAAGTGGGATGTAGCTTTATTTTTGTTTTATACTTGTTGCATGTTGTATTCGTTTGGAGGATGTTGATCCTAAACTGAGATCTAGGGTTCAATACTGATAAGATTCTTTTCTAAACAATGCGTACTGTAAGCAGCTTTATGCCCTGGTCTTCAACATTGGCCTCGCATAAAGAAAATTTGGGGTCAATTCAGTTTATTTATATATTGATTGGTAACTTTATTGTTATTTTTCCTATTTTTGTTTTATACCATCGTGGCTTAGTGGTTAGCACTATTGTCTTGAATCAACCACATTTGCATGAAGATGATATGTCCTGCTCATGAATGTATGGGTTTTTCTCAGGTATTTTAGCTTCCTCTTGTACCCCAAAAACATAGTAAAAAATGAATAGTCCACAAAAGAAATTGTGGCTAATTTTTAAACTTGGCCATAGACGTAATAACCTGTATAATTTTGCAATGATTGACTTTATTTTTATTTTTGTAGCATTATAAAAAATGATAAATGTACTAAATAATGTTTACTGTACTAGAATATGATATTTTTTATGCAAGGGAAAATAACTGTACAAAGAAATGAGCAAATTTCTTAAAATGTGATTTTCATATGAATTAAAAATGCACTGATTACCTGGAAAAGTCTCTGTCTTTTCTTGCTCTCCTCCATGATTCAGGTCACAGAGAACACTGTATTAGGACATAACATATAGAAACAAAGAAAAAAGGAGATCTTTAAAAATAAGTCCCAACCACCATGTACAGTCGTGGCCAAAAGTTTTGAGAATTACATAAATATTGGAAATTGGAAATGTTGCTGCTTAAGTTTTTTAATAGCAATTTGCATATACTCCAGAATGTTATGAAGAGTGATCAGATGAATTGCATAGTCCTTCTTTGCCATGAAAATTAACTTAATCCCCAAAAAAACCTTTCCACTGCATTTCATTGCTGTCATTAAAGGACCTGCTGAGATCATTTCAGTAATCATCTTGTTAACTCAGGTTAGAATGTTGACGAGCACAAGGCTGGAGATCGTTATGTCAGGCTGATTGGGTTAAAATGGCAGACTTGACCTGTTAAAAGGAGGGTGATGCTTGAAATCATTGTTCTTCCATTGTTAACCATGGTGACCTGCAAAGAAACGTGTGCAGCCATCATTGCGTTGCATAAAAATGGCTTCACAGGCAAGGATATTGTGGCAACTAAGATTGCACCTCAATCAACAATTTATAGGATCATCAAGAACTTTAAGGAAAGAGGTTCAATTCTTGTTAAGAAGGCTTCAGGGCGTCCAAGAAAGTCCAGCAAGCGTCAGGATCGTCTCCTAAAGAGGATTCAGCTGCGGGATCGGAGTGCCACCAGTGCAGAGCTTGCTCAGGAATGGCAGCAGGCAGGTGTGAGCGCATCTGCACGCACAGTGAGGCGAAGACTTTTGGAAGATTACCTGGTGTCAAGAAGGGCAGCAAAGAAGCCACTTCTCTCCCAAAAAAAACATCAGGGACTGATTGATCTTCTGCAGAAAATATGGTGAATGGACTGCTGAGGACTGGGGCAAAGTCATATTCTCCGATGAAGCCTCTTTCCGATTGTTTGGGGCATCAGGAAAAAGGCTTGTCCGGAGAAGAAAAGGTGAGCGCTACCATCAGTCCTGTGTCATGCCAACAGTAAAGCATCCTGAGACCATTCATGTGTGGGGTTGCTTCTCATTCAAGGGAGTGGGCTCACTCACAATTTTGCCCAAAAACACAGCCATGAATAAAGAATGGTACCAAAACACCCTCCAACAGCAACTTCTTCCAACAATCCAACAACAGTTTGGTGAAGAACAATGCATTTTCCAGCACGATGGAGCACCGTGCCATAAGGCAAAAGTGATAACTAAGTGGCTCGGGGACCAAAACGTTGACATTTTGGGTCCATGGCCTGGAAACTCCCTAGATCTTAATCCCATTGAGAACTTGTGGTCAATCCTCAAGAGGCGGGTGGACAAACAAAAACCCACTAATTCTGACAAACTCCAACAAGTGATTATGAAAGAATGGGTTGCTATCAGTCAGGAATTGGCCCAGAAGTTGATTGAGAGCATGCCCAGTCGAATTGCAGAGGTCCTGAAAAAGAAGGGCCAACACTGCAAATACTGACTCTTTGCATAAATGTCATGTAATTGTCGATAAAAGCCTTTGAAACGTATGAAGTGCGTGTAATTATATTTCACTACATCACAGAAACAACTGAAACAAAGATCTAAAAGCAGTTTAGCAGCAAACTTTGTGAAAACTAATATTTGTGTCATTCTCAAAACTTTTGGCCACGACTGTACACTGACAAACAAAAGATTAACAATGTTTAGAACTTTTTATTTTCAGGCTCCATATCTCACTATCCACTACAGCTTCGAACATGAGACCACCATCATTTTGTAGACAATCATCACCAATAAATTGGACTTGCAACCATTTAGCATATGATTAGTTATGCAGATTCTTGTCATGTAACTGCATTGTTACTGTTTTACTCCTAAAGTTCTTGATTTTTATTATTTTGTTAGTATTTTCTAAATCCACCTTGGCTTTCAAAACTGCCTTAATCCTTCTGGGCATGCTCTCGATCAGATTCAAGCATGTCTTAACCAAAATCTCTTTCCAGGTCTCTTCTACACTTTTTGAATGTTGGAAGATACTGGTCGACTCTCTTGGGTAGGAATACTACTTTTTCTTCAACTCTCCCCACAAGTGTTCGATTGGTTTGAGGTCTGGGGACCTCATTGAACCATTTCTTCACCAACCTGGCAGGGGAGATTTTCTTTTTTATGACAGTGGCACCAGCGATACCCTGAAATCAGCACAGAACTGGAACCTATCGCTGGTCTGTATCCTAGAAATATCACCATACTATCCCTACAAGTGTTGGGTTCAACGGGGGACTATAAGAGTAGCAAGAGTGTACATTACCCTCCCAGATAAACAATGCAAATATAACAAGGAGGTCTATAAAAAGTGAAAAGATGTGAAAATAGTGGCAAGATCAATTGATGTGCTGAAAATGGACACAATCAACAAGCCAATAATAGGGAACTTACTGTTCCCACGTGCCTAGATGCAGTGGCTCATTAAAAATATCACCATCTGGAAGAGGGAATATAGAACCTCCCCTCATTAAAAGAGTTTTTCAAGACTTTAGAATTGATGATCTATCCTCTGGATAGGTCATCACAGTATCTAATCTGTGGGGGTCAGCGTTGTAAAACAAGAAGCACGCGTCGCTTCCCAGCATGGAACGCACCACCACGTCTACTCGATGATTCTCCTGAAATGAATCATACTAAATTCAGATTCTAGCAAAGCCAATTTTTTAAAAACATTTGGGTTGAATTTTAGAATTTCAGAATAAATTTGCTCATCTCCGTTTTCATATCATTATTTCCCAATGAGTGTTCACAATTCAGAAAAACGAAACGCTAGTTATATTGGGGGAAATCATTATCTATATGGCCATATTAAGATCTGACACATTGATATTAGATTGTGAGCTCCAAATCTTTAATATTTTGTGGACGACACTTTTATTTATTTTAGTTATTGTACTGTAATTGCTACATATGAGATCATGGAAGCCGAAATTATTTATTGATAATTCTTATCCAGCATTTTAGCCTCCATTTGTTTATATGTAACAAATACACTTCATAAATAACATTAACCCTCTCCAAAACAGTAAAGGCTTCTTGCTCAATTAAGCAGACAATTGTCCTTCCCGACAATTGCCTGCTCACCAGTAGAGGAGAAACATTTACATGCAGCGATCTCGTCAACAGTATGGGGAGGAGTGATCACTAATGCCATCACTCCTCCCCATACAGAAACATTGTTTGCTGGCAGCAAATTGTGCCATTTAAAGGGAACCTGTCACCAGTTTTATGGTGTCCTAACTAAGGGCCACATAAATACAGTCATGTGAAAAAATTAGGACACCCTTTGAAAGCATGTGGTTTTTTGTAACATTTTTAATAAAAGGTTATTTCATCTCCGTTTCAACAATACAGAGAGATTAAAGTAATCCGACTAAACAAAGAAAACTGAAGAAAAGTCTTTTCAAGATCTTCTGTAAATGTCATTCTACAAAAATGCCTATTCTAACTGAGGAAAAAGATAGGACACCCTTGCCCCTAATAGCGAGTGTTACCTCCTTTGGCTGAAATAACTGCAGTGAGACGGTTCTTGTAGCCATCTACCAGTCTTCGACATCGGTCTGAGGAAATTTTACCCCACTCCTCAATGCAGAACTTTTTCAGCTGTGAGATGTTTGAGGGGTTTCTTGCACGTACAGCCCTTTTCAAGTCACCCCACAGCATCTCAATGGGATTCAAATCTGGACTTTGACTTGGCCATTCCAGGACTCTCCATTTCTTCTTTTTCAGCCAATCTTTGGTTGATTTACTAGTATGTTTTGGGTCATTGTCATGTTGCATGGTCCAGTTCCGCTTCAGCTTTAATTTTCTAACTGATGGTCTCACATGTTCTTCAAGCACCTTCTGATACACAGTAGAATTCATCGTGGATTCTATGATGGTGAGCTGACCAGGTCCTGCTGCAGCAAAGCAGCCCCAAACCATGACACTTCCACCTCCATGCTTCACAGTTGGTATGAGGTTCTTTTCTTGGAATGCTGTGTTTGGTTTACGCCAAACATGTCCTCTGCTGTTGTGTCCAAATAATTCAATTTTGGACTCATCTGTCCAAAGAACATTATTCCAGAAGTCCTGGTCTTTGTCAACTTTATCTCTGGCAAATGTCAGTCTGGCCTCGATGTTTCTCTTGGAAAGCAAAGGTTTCCTCCTTGCACACCTCCCATGCAAGTTAAACTTGTACAGTCTCTTTCTGATTGTAGAGGCATGTACTTCTACATCAACAGTAGCCAGAGCCTGCTGTAGTTCTCGAGATGACACTTTAGGGTTTTTGGAGACCTCTTTTAGCATCTTGCGGTCTGCTCTTGGGGTGAACTTGCTGGGGCGACCAGTCCTGGGCATGTTGGCAGTTGTTTTGAAAGCCCTCCACTTGTAGACTATCTTCCGGACAGTGGAATGGCTGATTTCAAAATCTTTTGAGATCTTTTTAAATCCCTTCCCAGACTCATAGGCTGCTACAATCTTTTTTCTGAAGTCCTCTGACAGCTCTTTTGCTCTCACCATGGTGCTCACTCTCACTTCAACAGTCAGGAGCACACCAAACTAAATGTCTGAGGTTTAAATAGGGCAAGCCTCATTCAACATGCAGAGTAACGATCTACTAATTATGTGCACCTGGTGTGATATACCTGTGTGAGATCTGAGCCAATTTAAGAGGGAATACATGTGAGGGTGTCCTATCTTTTTCCTCAGTTAGAATAGGCATTTTTGTAGAATGACATTTACAGAAGATCTTGAAAAGACTTTTCTTCAGTTTTCTTTGTTTAGTTGGATTACTTTAATCTCTCTGTATTGTTGAAACGGAGATGAAATAACCTTTTATTAAAAATGTTACAAAAAACCACATGCTTTCAAAGGGTGTCCTAATTTTTTCACATGACTGTAAGTGACTGATTCGCTTATAAAAATGCTGGGTCACTTTCTTTAATTGACCCAGTCAATCTGCCAAGATCTTTTATTGAAAACCTCCAGCTGATAATGATGAGTCATGAATATTTATGAGCTCCTGACTCTCCCCGCCCACCTGCTGCTGAGTGACAGTTTGTTTCCATAGAAATTAGCAGCCGGTGGGCAGGGGAGGGGCTATAGCTCTGAATTAAATATACACTGGACTCGATGACCTCACGCCGGACTCCAATCAGCTCATTAGCATGCGGCATGCGGCATCTTTGTGTGTATATTATGAGGTAACCATCTGTCACACCAGTAAGTGAATACATCTAAGGTACTTTTTAGTAGTTACTGATTGTATATAATTAGTTAGATTATAATCAAATATCCACATGACAGGTTCCCTTTAAACAGCCTCTGCTGTTGGAAAACAATGATTTAGGTGACCACATGAAAGATCCAAATGCCCAATTTATGAGTGTTCATTGGGTAATCAGTGGCACCTTTACACCAGCAGATCATCGCTAACGAGCGTTCCTACGAACACTTGTTAGCGATGATCTGCATTTTAAAGGCCCCTTAAGAAAGCAAATTTTCAAAGATGTGTTCATTATCTTTGAAGAGATAATTGGGTTGGGCGCACCCAAGGATAAACAGTTTCTAAGGTGTTAGGAGCTTGATATGAACCATGGATTAGCTAACATGGTGTGAACATAACATCTTTAGCAAAGCGTCCTGTTTGCATCTTAGGGCAGACAATTACACCATGTCTATAGCTTTATAATCGACTGGTAAAATGGAGAAGAAAAACAGGCACCAGTGACAGCTTCTACTAACATGACCTCAGTATTGTACCATTGACCGATACAAGCAGATTTCACATTAGTGTTGTTGTTGGATGGTGGCCTAATGTCATATGAAACCTATTGATAAGTATGGAATACACTGGTTGAGTAATTTAATCCACAGTTCTATGCTGATTCCAGTCCCTCTAGTTCAATCTGACACAGAAAAGTGAAGACTTCATTACGGCATATAATTGTTACACTGGAGGAACTGAAGGCTGCGGACACAGCAGAAGTCCCTGGGCTATTTGAAACTTTTAATTGCATGCATCCCTTTTCGTGCACCTGATGACAAGGAAACACGTTCCAATATGTGCTTAATCTATAGCTTTAATTATAATAAATCTAAAATATAATTACACATGACACATTACTAATTCAGTCACATCACTAAGCGAGAGACTTATCTTTCCTTAGACAGATCTTGAATATCCCCTGAATATTTCATTTACAAATTTTACAAAACAATTGAAACTAAGGCAATTATGGAATGTACTTCCGGCATGGATATGTAGTAACAAGACTAGTGGATGGCCATATTGTCTTCTCAAAGCTCGTTTTCTAAGAATTTGAGTAATACTAATTTGAAATTTTAAGAAAACAATCTTTACTAGAGATGATAACTATAGAATACCATTGCGAGAAGATGTCTAAAGCTTCCTTGCACACTGGAGAGATAGAAGAACCAA
The DNA here is from genome assembly GCF_014858855.1 of Bufo gargarizans. Classification (NCBI taxonomy): domain Eukaryota; kingdom Metazoa; phylum Chordata; class Amphibia; order Anura; family Bufonidae; genus Bufo; species Bufo gargarizans. Next base: position 608,699,435 of record NC_058082.1, read on the forward strand.
ATAAATCACCTCCAAAGTCAAAGTGGTTTCTCCCTGACAAAGCTGTTAGGACCCACATGATCAGCTGCAATTTCACGTGGGACTAACTAACAATTGTTTAATCACCATGGTTAATAGATGGAGGTATTAAAAAGGGAACGCCATCTAATAACTCAATTTTAAAAGGGTTTTAAATGGTCTACTCCAAATCCTTTACTTATGAGTGCCCATAGAGCAAGGATAAATGTTTAGTAGTCCCTCATTCTGGATAGCTTGTGCAGTGCAGACATAAGGAATCCGGGACGGGAGCTGCTGTGCATGCGTGCCTATGTGATCTCCTGTGGTCCCAACCAACAGAGAGGCCAGCTCCTTTTTCCACAGTGAAAGCATGGCCACTGCTGGTGCAATGCAGGGTGGTCATAACCCCTGGAAACAAGCAGTGTATAATGAGATAGAAAAATGAATCCAGCCAGTAAAGCAGGCAATTTGGACAATCACAATACATTAGTAAATGCCTTGTATTAAGTTTGTCTACATGATAACCCCTTTCAATTAAATAACAAAATACAAGTAGACCATATCTTAAGAGAACTTCACTTCCACTCCTTTTCTGGCTTCTCAGTGGGTTACTAAATTTTTCCTATGGTCATTAAACTTGTGGGGGCGAGAAGTCAGCTCTACAATACAATATATATTCTGCATCAATGAACAGGAAACATATTGGTGAAGGAATGTAAAAGTTTTCTATTAAGACAGTAGTGTTTTCCCTCTCTATAGGTGGTGCTGTAGTTACCGGTGTGAGCAATTTATGGAACCAGCTGGGCAGATCCACAAACCATAAACTCTGCTTCATCTCCCGCTATGCTGGACTGTCATGACTTACATGTGTATCAACAAATCTCTATGAATTTATTGCAACATGTTTTACTGTACATAAATGTGTTATATTGGCCTCCATGATGGGAAAGTTCTTCAGTTCCTGTTGTGTAAGCCATGTTTTTTTTTTTTTTTTTATAATGGTTCCCTGGTGCAAGTTGATAAAAGAGCACAGGAGAACAAGTTGCTGTAATTCCATCTTTAAACCAAAGTGTGAAATAGGGAATACAGCACACAATAATCTAGCCTAGAATTTTGCATCATCTCATTGCTCCCTAGTATTAATGATAACAAAAGGTGCTGCTTTTGGACAGGTGAAGTACAGTGTCAGATTGGGTTTCCTTGGACCCACCACAGAAAATTATTCTCAAGGCCTAAGCTCAAAACAATCAATAAAGTCTAATAGGTTTTAAATCTAAGAAATAGACCCTAACAACAAGTGATTAGCTCCAAATGTTTTTTTTCTCTTTGGAGCCAATTATGGCTTCAGAATCTTGGCTCACTGGAGGATTATCTGGTATTTTCTTGGGCCTGTGCAGCACTGGTGAAGTAGTACATGTGTCCTCTACTTGCCTATATTTTTATTTAAGGAGTATGTTAGCCATTAATGTTTATCATCTACCCACCAACTAGGTGACAAATATTAGATTGGTGGGGGTCCAACTGTGGAGACTTATTTCCAGAATTGGAGAAGCCCTGTAACATATCCCTCTCCAATAGTGTGTCCACACTGCAAGCGGTTGTATGAAGTTGGGGCTGATCATGACCATACAATCTATCAAAAAAATTGTTAAGCAGCCTTTTTAAGCTGTGTTTTTATCGACCATAGAGATGTAAGAAGAGGCAGGACACATGGTTGGTGCTGCTCCATAAAACTCCTTCACATTACAAACGTGCTGGTGAGAGGTCACTTCAGGGCTTGGGGATTGGTGGATGTGATACACGATAGAGATGAATTTTTGATAGTTAATGAGGTTGTCCAAGTTAAATATTTTATGCCAGCGGGTCTATGCTGGCCTGTCTTTGCTCACTCACCAGTCTCTTGACTTCCTCCGGTGGTCTGTGCCTGCCAGGGTTCTCCTGTGCTTTTCTGGCAGTCATGGCCACTGCAGCAATCATCCCCCACAGCTCAGGGTTCTGGCATGCCTAAGCAACCTGCTTCCTCGACTTGCTTCCTCTTCTCTTCTAAGGGAACGTATACATCTCTCTTGGTCTCTTCCAGCCTATGGCAGCCTTCCACTAGGTGTTTAAGGCACCAATGGGAGAGGGGCCTGAGCAGTAGTGTTTCTAGCCTGCTAGTTTCCCGGTGAAGGTGCGCTATAAAGTTTGCAAATTGCCCAACGCGAGCTTGATGGGGCAGCACTATACAGAATCATATTAGCACTTTATAGCTGTATTCTTGTAGACCCACGACAGTCATTCTGATTGGCAACTATTAATGTCTGTGCATGTTTCCTTTATCCGTCAAAATAATGTTAGAGCTCGAATTTGAACAATGAAAAAATTGGCAAGATTCAAAGAGAAATCAGGGAGCTTTTATTGCAAGTTTATGGGGATAATGCTATAAAGAAAACAGCTCTTTACAAGTGAATTAAATGTTTTTCAAAGGGAAGTGTGTCACTGACGAAGAAAGATCAGATGGCCAACAACAAGCAGAATTGGCGAAAACAATGCAAAAGTTAGTCAAATTGTGAGTGAAAATCGTCGGCTGACTGTCAGAAGCTGAGCAGGTGAACATGGGCACAGTAAGAAACAATAAGAAAAATGCTCACCAATGAACACAAGCAAAGTAGAGTTGAAATTTGCCAAGACAATTTGAAGAGCCAAGATGACAATTTGGGCCATGTCATCACAGGTAGAGATGAGCGAATTTATGAAAAGTTCGATTCAGCTGATTCGCCGAATGTTGCACAAAAATTAACTTCATGAACAAAACTAATTTTTTCGTAAGTAGCAGGTGCAATGACAAAGAGCTGCGACAGCGCCGCCCCCCATAATTGTACCTCTCAGATGCCGTTTTCATACATAATAGAGGCATCTAAGTGTAAAAACAGTGTGAAATTAACATAAAAAAAAATTAATCAAACTTACCGCCTCCATTTGCTTGCGATGGGCCGGCCTCCGCCATCTTGCTAGAAGATCTGGAGCGGAATCTTGCATGGCACGAGATTACATCATCACACACGGGATTTCGGCCAAGATCTTCTAGCAAGATGGCAGTTGGCTGTCCGTCACAAGCAAATGGAGGATTCAATTCGCTGATCTTTCTCTAATCACAGGTGATGACACAGAGGTCTACCAATATGACCTTGAAACAAAGAGCACAATGGAGGATGGGCAATTCTCCCCAACTACAAAAGTTCCTTCAGTTCAAATGAAAAGTCAAAACAATGTTGGTTGGTAACTTTCTTTGACATTAGAGGGATTGTTCACTATGAATTTGTACCAACTGGACAAACAGTCAACAGAATGTATTATTTGGAAGTGCTGAAAAGGCTGCTTGAAAAAGTAAGACAGAAATTGCCCAAATCTTTCCTCAAACAACTTGTGGCTCTTGAATCACGACAATGCACCTTCTCACCCGGCACTGTCTGTTAGGGAGTTTTCAGCTAGTAAACATAAACTGTGTTGGAACACCCTCCCTATTCACCAAATCTACCCCCAATATTATTCCCAAACATAGGGAAAATATTGAAAGGAAGGCTTTTTGATGACATTATTGACATCAAAGGTAATATGACAGTAGTGCTAAAGGCCATTTCACAAAACCAGTTCCAAAATTACTTCCAAGTGTGGCTAAGGCTCTGGCCCCAGTGCATATCTTACCAAGGGGACTACTTTGAAGGCAACCACAGTGAAATTCAACAATGAGGTCTGTAGCACTTTTACTGTGATGAGTTTGAAAACTTTATTTCAATATATTTAGTATATGTTCTGATCATCCATGCCTGACCTCTGCTTGCCTACTGGATTTTGACACCTTGTTCTCTGACTAAACCAAGGCCTCATGCACACTAACGTATTTTCTTTCCGTGTCCGTTCCATTTTTTTTGCGGACCGTATGCAGAACCATTAATTTCAATGGGTCCACAAAAAAAACTGAAGTTACTCCGTGTGCATTCTATTTCCGTATGTCCGTATTTCCGTTAAAAAAATAGAACTTGTTCTATTATTGTCCACATTACGGACAAGTATAGTACTGTTCTATTAGGGACCAGCTGTTCAGTACTGCAAAATATGTAATGCACACGGATGTCATCCGTATTTTTTGCAGATACGTTTTTTGAGGACCGCAAAATACATACGGTTTTGTGCATGAGCCCTAACTCTCATACAGACCTTGTGCTGCCTGCTCTGAGCTTTGGCCTGATTATTGGATTTAACATACTCTGCCTGCCCTGACCTCAGCTTGTCCCTGACTACGGAGGAGGAGTAAATGTAAATTTCCCTAGCGGTCTCTACCATCTAGAACCCTCTACCTCTCAGTTTATTTCTCTCTGTCATATTATAAGTAAACACTTTTATTGATCTATTTTAATAGATAATAGGAGACAGAGTGAATGATTATGCACCTTTTGTTAAGATTATTAAAGACCAGGGCAATTTCTCTGTGTTCAGAATTCATATAGCGCTTCTGCCTGCTTTCATATCTAGAAAAACTTTCTGCTGACCATATGTGTATGTTTACTGCTATATATACAGACGTGGACAAAATTGTTGGTACCCTTTGGTCAATGAAAGAAAAAGTCACAATGGTCACAGAAATAACTTTAATCTGACAAAAGTAATAATAAATTAAAATTCTATAAATGTTAACCAATGAAAGTCAGACATTGTTTTTCAACCATGCTTCAACAGAATTATGTAAAAAAATAAACTCATGAAACAGGCATGGACAAAAATGATGGTACCCCTAACTTAATATTTTGTTGCGCAACCTTTTGAGGCAATCACTGCAATCAAACGCTTCCTGTAACTGTCAATGAGACATCTGCACCTCTCAGCAGGTATTTTGGCCCACTCCTCATGAGCAAACTGCTCCAGTTGTGTCCGGTTTGAAGGGTGCCTTTTCCAGACTGCATGTTTCAGCTCCTTCCAAAGATGCTCAATAGGATTGAGGTCAGGGCTCATAGAAGGCCACTTTAGAATAGTCCAATTTTTTCCTCTTAGCCATTCTTGGGTGTTTTTAGCGGTGTGTTTTGGGTCATTGTCCTGTTGCAAGACCCATGACCTGCGACTGAGACCAAGCTTTCTGACACTGGCTAGTACATTTCTCTCTAGAATTCCTTGATAGTCTTGAGATTTCATTGTACCCTGCACAGATTCAAGACACCCTGTGCCAGACGCAGCAAAGCAGCCCCAGAACATAACAGAGCCTCCTCCATGTTTCACAGTAGGGACAGTGTTCTTTTCTTGATATGCTTCATTTTTTCGTCTGTGAACATACAGCTGATGTGCCTTGGCAAAAACTTCGATTTTTGTCTCATCTGTCCACAGGACATTCTCCCAGAAGCTTTGTGGCTTGTCAACATGTAGTTTGGCATATTCCAGTCTTGCTTTTTTATGATTCGTTTTCAACAATGGTGTCCTCCTTGGTCGTCTCCCATGTAGTCCACTTTGGCTCAAACAACGACGGATGGTGCGATCTGACACTGATGTTCCTTGAGCATGAAGTTCACCTTGAATCTCTTTAGAAGTCTTTCTAGGCTCTTTTGTTACCATTCGGATTATCCGTCTCTTAGATTTGTCATCAATTTTCCTCCTGCGGCCACGTCCAGGGAGGTTGGCTACAGTCCCATGGATCTTAAACTTATGAATAATATGTGCAACTGTACTCACAGGAACATCTAGTTGCTTGGAGATGGTCTTATAGCCTTTACCTTTAACATGCTTGTCTATAATTTTCTTTCTGATCTCTTGAGACAGCTCTTTCCTTTGCTTCCTCTGGTCCATGTCGAGTGTGGTACACACCATATCACCAAACAACACAGTGATTACCTGGAGCCATATATATAGGCCCAATGGCTGATTACAAGGTTGTAGACACCTGTGATGCTAATTAGTGGACACACCTTGAATTAACATGTCCCTTTGGTCACATTATGTTCTGTGTTTTCTAGGGGTACCATCATTTTTGTCCATGCCTGTTTCATGAGTTTATTTTTTTACATAATTCTGTTGAAGCATGGTTGAAAAACAATGTCTGACTTTCATTGGTTAACATTTATAGAATTTTAATTTATTATTACTTTTGTCAGATTAAAGTTATTTCTGTGACCATTGTGACTTTTTCTTTCATTGACCAAAGGGTACCAACAATTTTGTCCACGTCTGTAACATGGTAGAGGATAGTGATTGGCTATAGTAGTCTACGGCTGAGATATCATAATGAACTCTTGTGGAGGAGTGTTAAAAAAGCAGAGTACACCAGTGGCAATGGAAAAGAGGTATAAGTAGGTAAAAGGGCATCTGTCAGTAGATTTGTACCTATGAAACTGTTTGACCGGTTACTTGTGCACTTGGCAGCTGAAGACATCTGTGTTGGTCCCATTTACATATGTGCCCGCATTGCTGAGAAAAATAATGTTTTAATATATGCAAATGGTCATCTAGGAGCAAATGGTCATCAAGACCAGGCAGTGAAGATGTCATTATGCCTGGCCCTGTCAATCAAAGTGGAGAGAGTGAGGCAGTAAAAGTGGAGCTTCTAGGTGTTGCTCCTAGAAGCTCATTTACATATATCAAAACATGATTTTTCTCAGTAATACGGGCACATACAGTATGAACATGGAACCAACACAGATGCCTTCAGCTGCCAAGCGCACATGTAACAGGTCAGCCAGTGTCATAGGTACAAATCTGCTGACAGATGCCCTTTAAAGTGTGCTTTTACTTTCAAAGTTTTTGATCAGTGGGTTCTGAATTAGGGGACTCCCACTGATCACTACAATGAGAAGACAGAAGCACTCAGACAAAGCGCTGTCTCTCCTCCTTGCTGAAGAAGGGTTACGTAGAAAGTCTTTGTGGATGTCTCAAGTCAGTTTTCAGCACTGGGGAGTCTGAGCAATTCTAGCTCCTCATTTTAGCGATTGGTGAGGGTCTCGACACTCAGATACCCCACCGATCACTATGACATATCGAAGGTTTTTTTAAATCGTAGTTGCAATTTCGGATTTCTGTCTAGGAAAATATTTGTTGTATTTTAATCCATTGTGTGCACATATTCTAAAGATCTGTCCACCCGTGAAAGTTTTCACGTTACATTGTGTCATTGTAATTATGTAGCTGGTTCTACACATGGAATCTTGAGTTACCTATGCTTGTTCTCCACTGGTGTCAGCTTGACTAATTGTGATAAGCTTCATCTATTTGTGTAACCAGATTTGCCCATTTATCATCAAAATAAACCAGGGAGAGGAACCACAGAAGTGAGAAGACTTCATCTCAGACATGACGACTTGCTTACATTTGTTGAAAACCATTTATTTTCCCAATATCGTTCATTCATCATCATTATTATGCGTACATTTTTGCAATGAGCCTGAGTAATTCTTCAGACAAGCGTATTTGTGATCAGTGTGTTAAACATTGCTTCATCACTATGTGAGAAGGTCCACTGAGATCTCTAAATCAGACAATCCATTAGTCCTTTGTGGCAATAATGTAAGGTGAAGAGTGAGCAGGTAAGCTACAAATTATAGATAAATGATATTGTAGGGAAGATAGCAATTAGGAATCTCTTAATTAGACTGTCGTTTAATGTTTATCACAATGAAGTTGGTTTTACCCTGCTTTATTAAACCTGGCTTTGTGATCAAGTGTCTGCCGGCCATGTCTCCTGCTGTGTAACATATGGTGCTACCCATAATGAATATTAATGCTGCTGAGTACATACAGTCTTGAGGGACAGACATGGAATGGTATCTGTGAATCTCCTGCAGATGAAATGTTTTCAGTAACAATGCTTGTGACTTTCTACAACCATTCAACTTTTCAGCAAAATTTGAAATGATACATGATGTGAAAATATTAAATTATCTATCTTTCCATCTATCTATATATCTATCTCCTATCTATCTATATCTCTCAAATCTATCTATCTATCTGTCACATGTCCTCTCCGTGCCCCTTTACAGTAGTTATGCCCTCCCTGTGCTCACTTCAGAGTAGTTATGCCATCACTGTGCCCCTCCTCACAGTAGATATGCTCTCTCTGTGCCACCATAACAGTTGTTATGTCCCTTCACAGTAATTATGCCCTCTCTGTGCCCCCTTCACAGGAGTAATGGCCTCTGTGTGGCTCCATTACAGTAGTAATGCCCTCTCTGTGTCCTCTTTACAGTAGTAATGCCCTCTGTGTGGCCACTTCACAGTAGTAATGCCTTCTCTGTGCCCCCTTCACAGTAGTAATGCCTTCTCTGTGCCCCTTCACAGTAGTAATGCCCACTCTGTGCCCCCTTCACAGTAATAATGCCCTCTCTGTGCCCCTTGACAGTAGTAATGCCCTCTCTCTGCCCCCTTCACAGTAGTAATGTCCTCTCTGTGCCCCTTCACAGTAGTAATGCCCTCTGTGTGGCTCATTTACAGTAGTAATGCCTTTTCTGTGCCCCCTTTACAGTAGTAATGGCCTCTGTGTGGCTCCATTACAGTAGTAATGCCCTCTCTGTGCCCCCTTTACAGTAGTAATGCCCTCTTTGTGCCCCGTTCACAGTAGTAATGTCCTCTCTGTGCCCCTTCACAGTAATAATGCCCTCTGTGTGGATCCTTCACAGTAGTAATGTCCTCTCTGTGCCCCATTCACAGTAGTAAAGCCCTCTGTGTGGCTTCTTCACAGTAGTAATGCCCTCTCTGTGCCCCCTTCACAGTAGTAATGGCCTCTGTGTGTCTCCATTACAGTAGTAATGCCCTTTCTGTGTCCCCTTCACAGTAGTAATGTCCTCTCTGTGCCCCGTTCACAGTAGTAATGCCCTCTCTGTGCCCCCTTCACAGTAGTAGTGCCCTCTGTGTGCCCCCTTCACAGTAGTAATGCCATCTCTCTGACCCCTTCACAGTAGTAATGCCATCACTATGGCCCTTCACAGTAGTAATGCCATCTCTGAGCCCCTCAGTGTTAATAAAAAGATTAAAAAAGAAAACAGTAACTACTCACCTTGTCCTGTTCCTGAAGATCAGATCGAGCTGCAGCCTCTGTGGGAGGAGTGTACAGGCAGACTCCTGGCCTTCACGCTCCTCCTACACAAACCAGCAGTGGCATCTGTGCCTGCAGGGCTGAATGGGGAAGCAGAGAACAGACGGCTCCCTGGAGAAGGGAAAGAACGGAGGGAGCTGAGTGGTCAATAAGTGAAAGGACTGCAAGCTCCCTGGCACTCTAGCAATGAGCGCTTCCATCTCTATTGATGGAAGCGCTCATTGCACCTGGCACCCCCCTTGACAGCTGGCATCCAGGGAGGACCCCACCCCCAGGAACACCACTGTTCATATCTAATCTATCTGTCTGTCTGTCTATCTATATTGTTTTAAGTAATTTTTAGAGTTTGTGCTGAAACAGTAGGGTCCATTTATAGGGACAGATTATCAGGATCCTTTGTCTGGAACAACACTTGTTCCCAATTGACCCATATAACTTTGCCACCGATCAACCGACAAACGAGCAAAAGGCTCATTCGTCTGATAAACTTTTTTCGGGACATAAAATCATTGTTTGTTGCAGCCAACAAACAATAAATCTGTATTGAAATGACTGACAGTAGTAACCACTGTTCATCCACATACAGATGGATGATTGCAGCAGGTAAATGCAACTTAAATGAGCGAACAATGGGCTCTAATAATTAAAGGGGTTGTCTCATCTCAGACAATGAGGGCATATTGTTAGGATATGCCACCATTGTCTTATAGGTCTTATGTCTTGTCTTATAGGTGCGGGTCCCACCATTGGGACCCACCCCTATATCGAGAATGGAGCCTCGCAAAGTGGTGGCTGGAGGACTCCGGTCCGGCCACCACCAAGCGCTCTCCCCATAGAGATGAATGGGAGCACACCACGCATGACCGGCCACCGCTCCCATTCTCTTCTATGAGCCAAGGGAAATAGCCGAGCCAGCGTTTGGCTATTTTTGGCAGCCCCATAGAAAATGAATGGAGGTCAGCTGTGCATGCACAGTGCGCTCTCCACCACTTTTGGGGCTTCGTTCTCGATATAGGTGAGGTTCCCAGCGATATGCCCCCATTGTCTCAGATGAGAACAACCCTTTAAAGCAAAACAAAGCTATTACTACAACAAACTACAAATTGTATGCCTATAACTTTATTTCATACATGGATTTAACTACCAGATCACAAACATAATAATATAATAAGAGTTTAGTAGGAGAATCATGAGGTCAATGACTTGAAAAATGTCCTGGTTTTCTTTCCTGTAGTGAGATCTCTTTTCAGCATGACTGTTTCCATTACATGACATCAGTAAAGGGATTAGCCAATTCCATACCAATATTGTCACATTCATTTGTTTTTCCTGTTAACCTTTCCAACATGATATAGTTTTGTAATGCAAAGAAAGTGGAATGATATTCTCCAGTGGTATCCATAGTACGTCCAAGTCACTGCTCTAAGGCTAGGGGAAATACTTGGAAATGTCTCTTTTAATCTGTAGTTGACGGGACCTCCTGGCCTTCTTCAGTAGAGAATTATAAAGTACATATGGAAAAATCACAAGTTTTAGTTTAGTTGCTTATTGAATTGACTCCAAAAATTGATTTAAATGTCTTTGTCTAAAGTGAAGTAGAGAGTACAAAATATGAAATGTTAGTCAATAGCTGTCCCGGTTATAATTGTAAACCCCCGTACAATTTTCTCTAAGTGTCCTACCACAGATGTGGAGCAATGCATAAAAAAAAAGTAAAAATTTTTTAAAAAAAGCTTAGAGACATGCGTACCAGCGATTCAGCTGCCATTGCAGCTGCTTTGCTGTCCCCAAGAGAGGGAGGACTTTCCGGATTGGTCTCCTCCTCAATGTAAAGGGGTTCTTCCAAGCCCACATGCTTAGTTATGGTAAATAAACATCATAATCATAATGGCACCCCTTCTATGGGCCAGAACAGACAGTCGCTCTCCCTGTAAGGAACCAATGAAAAAAAATAAAATAATAATAATAATAATTAAAAACACAAAATAAAAATAAAAAAAGGAACAAAAGTTCTCTTTTACGCTGAAATGGTGTATTATCGGCACTGCTGAGCCCCGTGTGAGGTGGGTTCAATTCACATTACACAGTACTTATTTCTTAAAGGTGATCGCGCTGCCAGGTACAAGTAAAGGCTTCTATGTTAGGTCAGATTATAGCAGGCTCTTCTATGCAGCCAAACATCCGAGTTCCAACAGGGATAGTTTTGTCACAACCGATCCTTCTGTGGAGGTTAGCGTTTCATGCACATAGGAAAGTTCCGCCACAAATCAAATCTTTAAAAGGTTTTATTATACTCACAAAAGAGATGTATGAACGAGCATTAAGCAAAAACATCCACGCTTATGCGTTCGCCCCACCCTTTTAAAGATTTGATTTGTGGTGGAATTTCACTATGTGCACAAAACTTTAACCTCCACAGAAGGATTGGTGGTGACAAAACTATCCCTGTTGGAACTCGGATGTTTGGCTGCATAGAAGAGCCTGCTATAATCTGACCTAACATAGAAGCCTTTACTTGTACCTGGCAGCACGGTCACCTTTAAGAAATACGCTCTCTCTGTAAGAATGCCTTGTGCTCTAGTGGACCCAGTGTGCCCATGCATTATATGGCCATTCATTTAACAACTGATTGGCACTGATGAGAGAAGCTGGACCCATGGTGATCAGTTGTGCGATTGTGCCAACTTTTCTGTTGACTTCATGAGAAAACCTCTTTAATGAATGATTAGAAACAGTGCAGTAATTCGGTTCAAACAGGCAGTATGGAAAGTCTCCAGCTGGTTGGGTGTATCTTGTTATCAAACACAACATGAAAAGAGCCCGATCTTTGGGTATACCACCCCAACAAGATGAATACTGTTGCTTGTATTCGGCGAATACAGATGTAATAAGCATTAATTTGAAACTTAAAGGGGTTATACAACCCATACAATGCCCCCGGAAATGCCCGGGCACCTCACACAGGTTATACTTACCTCACTCTCTGGCACCCGCGTCACTTCTGATGCCCGCATGGCCACTGCTGCATCTCCCCATCGCGCAAATAAAAACATCCGGTGACGGGGGGAGCAGCCAATAGAAGACGGGGACGAGCCTCTCTAGCATCACTCTCCCCGTCCTCTGCCCTCCCCGTGTTCGCTGGACGTTTTCATCCACGTGATGGTGAGATGCAGCAGCGGCCATACAGGCATTAGAAGCGACGTGGGTACCGGGGAGCGAGGTAAGTATAACCTGTGTGAGAGGCATGGGCATTTTGGGGGGCATATATTGGATAACCCATTTAACTTCTTAAATACCAGGGGCGTTGCCAGGGTCTCAAAAGATCCAGGGCCCAATTCACTAAGTCAACTAAGCCCCCCCCCCCCTTCCCCGCAAACACTAGCACTGAAGACATTTTCCTGTAGTTGCTATACAGCAGCACCTCCAGTGCCTCCAGGTGATGTCTCATCTGATGTAGATCTTCTCTGTCATCATATTCTCCATGCGGTCTGGAAAACTTCTCTCAGCCGTGCCTCATCCCTGCAGAGTGTGACACATAGACATCTTGGCTTTCTCACTTTTCTATCATCATCCTCCAACCTGGAACCCCAACAGTGTTATCCTGCTGCTTGCTGTACTCCCCAAACCCCCAAATACTATCCTGAAGAAAAATGAGTGCCATACAGATAATCTTCCCTATAGTAATAGTGTTCCTCATAGTCCCACCAATAGTAATTTCTTTCTAGAATGCCCTCATTAGTAATACTGCCCCCTACAGTGCCCCCATCTGTGATAATGCTCCCCAAGAGTGCCCCCATTAATTGAAGAGCCTCCAGTATTAATAATGCCCTCACAGAGCCCCCAATTAGAAATAAGGCCCCCTGAGGTACCCCTGTCACTACTGGGGTACCTCAGGGGGTCAGTATTGGGCCCTATTCTCTTCAATATATTTATTAATGATCTTGTAGAAGGCTTGCATAGTAAAGTATCAATTTTCGCAGATGACACTAAACGGAGTAAAGTAATTAACACCGAAGAGAACAGTATAGTACTACAGAGGGATCAGGATAGATTGGAGGCTTGGGCAGATAAGTGGCAGATGAGGTTTAACACTGATAAATGTAAAGTTATGCACATGGGAAGGAATAATGCAAGTCACCCGTACATACTAAATGGTAAAATACTCGGTAACACTGACATGGAAAAGGATCTAGGAATTTTAATAAACAGCAAACTAAGCTGCAAAACCCAGTGTCAGGCAGCTGCTGCCAAGGCCAATAAGATAATAGATTGCATCAGAAGGGGCATAGATGCCCGTGATAAGAACATAGTCCTACCACTTTACAAATCACTAGTCAGACCACACATGGAGTACTGTGTACAGTTCTGGGCTCCTGTAAACAAGGCAGACATAGCAGAGCTGGAGACGGTCCAGAGGAGGGCAACTAAAGTAATAACTGGAATGGGGCAACTACAGTACCCTGAAAGATTATCTAAATTAGGGCTATTCACTTTAGAAAAAAGACAACTGAGGGGAGATCTAATTAATATGTATAAATATATCAGGGGTCAGTACAGAGATGCACTAGTGCCCCCTGTTTAAATACAGTGGTTGTATACAATTAATTATTCTTCAATTTTTTGTCCCGACTGCCAGTGAACTATTATATATACTTTTGGGCCAGACGTCGTTTGTTGTGGGTTTGGGCCTTCCCGGTTGGTGCACAGGTTCCGCGCTGGGTGTCGCATTAGCATGTTAGTCATTGACTTTAAGCCTGAGTGGTACCGCTGGGTCCCCCACTTTCTGTTGGAGTCCAACCTGGAGGTGGTGGATGGATTATCAGCTTTATTTACAGCATAGGGACAATATCCCCGTAACCTAGAGCAGTGTTTCCCAACCAGTGTGCCTCCAGCTGTTGCAAAACTACAACTCCCAGCATGCCTGGATAGCTTTGCGCTGTGCGGGCATGCTGGGAGCTGTAGTTTTGCAACAGCTGGAGGCACACTGGTTGGGAAACACTGATCTAGAGGATGAAGCTGTTGAGTAGTCAGGTTGACCGCCAGGGATGGCGGCCTACTGACAGCGATAGCGCTCTGACGTTTTTTCCTGTGTGAACAGCACCAGAAATTCCGTTCGGACTCTTCGTAGGACTAGGGGTAATGTCAATCAGATGGATACTTTTTATATACTTTTATAACTTAATATAGACCAATCATACATTGATGCATAGGTCTGATATAGATGATCTGATTCTGACTCCTTAATATATCTTCTTAGGTATGTATTATATACATCTATGATGTGTCTTTGACATTTGCTCCATCCTCCTTACTCTAGGTGGCCGCCGATATTGAGGTGCGCCCTGTGCTGCCACTTAGGCTCATACGATGCGATATACCTTGGTGCTGTCTGGGTGCATACGCTGGAGTCTGCCCTCCCATACAATGGTACGCTAGGTTGCCATGTAGTTGCTTGCGCTCCATATGACTTGTGAAACGCATGCTTGACTGGATTCGCAGACGCGGTGACGTGTACTGACGCCTTGCGCTCCACGCTGGAACGCAGAACGTCGGATTCCATAGACGCTAGAGGACAAATATTTACATAGTGATCACGTGATCGGACATTTGATCACGTGATCTGAAAGTTTCTTAAGGTCCTGCGACATGCGCAGTTGAATGACCGTCACGCCAAACTCCGCATTGATCTCCCTCCACACTCTCTCTAGGACCTGCCCCGTTTGGTTTTGTTTTAAGGTACACCTGTATGTATTTAATTATGTGGTCATCTTCAGATGTGTGGAATTGACAAATTATGATGACCTTATACGGATATATAACACTTATGAGCATATTTAAATGATATATATATATATATCTACAGTACATGTTTTGTATGTTATATTCACAATGTAGCCACTATATACACTTATACTCGATATATTTGGAGGATTGTATTATGATTTTTTGTTGATTGACATTAATTAGAATTTGATTGAACAATGATATAAGCTGTATAAATATACACTGAGCACTAGTAATGTTTGTCACTGCTTGAGAAAGATCCCAGGAGGAGGATCGAAACGTCGCTGCTCGGTGAATAAAAGTTTTTCCTGATTTTACGCCTTGGATGTGCCGTGGAATTTTTCATACTAACCATCTTGTTCTGTAGATATCCCAGCTCAAACTTAATGTCACATAACATATCAATTTTAAAATGAAGCCCCACTTTCTTTTTTTTTTAGACCACAACACCATCATTTTACTAGCCAGAGGGGAATTATGGGCCATTTTAGGCCTTGTCAGTTGTAGAAAGCCCAAAAATCCTTCATTGCACATCAAGCAATATGATGAGTGATAATTTCCCTTGGTCTTCTAAATGGAACTGTCCAGGACCTTGGAACATCAGCATAGAAACAGGTAACATAATCACATATCTTCTGTAGCAACATGTTGAAATCAACATATAAATAATAACATATTACAAAATATGTTTGGCCTTTCCTATAAATATGAAGTCAATGTCATTAGAACATCAGGAAATTATGAAAAGTGAACCGAGATTTTGTAAAGAAGCTGATTTCTATCTAGGCCAGGGGTCAGCAATCTCCGGCACTCCAGCTGTGGTGAAACTACATCTCCCAGCATGCATACTTGCTTGGCTTTTCTCTAAACTCCCAAACAAGTGGAAGGAGCACACTGGGAGTTGTAGTTTCACAACACTGCTGGAATGCCGAAGGTTGCTGATCCCTGATCTAGGCTGTGATGAAGAAGTGGATGACTGTGGATGGTAACTCCTCGCTGAACTGAGGAAACTGTTGAAGAGAGCACAAGTTGTTCTTGGTGTCCTGGACAGCAATGCAGAGGTGATCATCATACATGAGCAGCCATGTTCAATTGTTATTAATTGGAATCATGGAGCCCCTTGTGTCTCAATGCCTATTATGAGACTACTTCGTTAAGTGTTTTGCGGTCCGAAATTTGTGGATCCGCAAAACACGGATACCGGCCCATGTGCATTCTGCAATTTGCAGACTGTACAGGGCCAGCTGTATGATAGAAATCCCTATTCTTGTCCGCAAGTGTGGACAAGAATAGGGCGTGCTGTATCTTTTTTGCGGGGCCGCGGAATGGAACAACGTATGCAGACAGCACACGGTGTGCTGTCCGCATATTTTGCGGCCCCATTGAAATGAATCGGCCTGCTCCTGTTCTGCAAAATTGCGGAATGGATCCGGACCCATTACTTTGGTCGTGTGAATGAGCCCTAGCAATAATATTTTAAACACTTACCGACCGTCTGTTGACTATGTACGTCCGGGCGGTCAGTAGGCATCAGCATGGATGTTTTAAAGTGTCCCTGCAGAGATTGCAGTTGCGTGCTAATTTTGAAGCTGCAGGAGCAAGGAGCCCACTGTCAATGAAAGCAGGGCTCCCCTTAGATGAGACAGGAATGTGTTTTTGTTTTTTTTCCTGCCTACATACACAGCACTCAATGAGTGCTTCCTGCATTGGTCCCAGTGGTCATGCGATCACTAGGGGCCAGGTGACTGTGCGAGCTGCTGGGTCTTAGCAGATCCAGATCAGCTCTGTAGAGAGGTTGTACACCCATGTAATTAAGGATACTATATTACTACATTATAATAATGTTAAATGACCCCGAAAAGTGTAAAATAAAGAAATAAAAAAACTAAAAGTTTAAGAAACAGAAAGGCAGCTTCTAGCCCTGCCCCCAGCAACCATAACCAATACTTCCCATATATGCTGTGCTATTAACAAAAAAGAAAAAAAAATTGAAAACAGACTTTTTTCATTTTTTTTTTACATTTCCTGGCTATAAAAAAAATAAAAAATGCTAAAATAAAAATGACCTAAAAATAAAGCTTCATATATCACCGAAAAAAGGAGCAAAAATGATTTACATACAGTAGCTGAATGAAAAAAATATTTTTTTTAGGGCTTTCAAAGACGCATGTACTATAAGAACCAAAAATGTACCTGGTAAGGAAGGAGGGTAAATTGCCCAATCTTCAAGTGGTTAAGCGTCTAGAAGAGAATTTTTCATTCTACAACTTATTCGATTATAATATAATAAATAACTATTGGATGGACTGGCCATTACTTTCTATTACACATTGCTCACTAATATATAGCAATGAAATGCTAACTACTTTAGTTAATACTGCTAATTCTGCTTGGATAAGAAATGAAGTGTAAAAAGAAGAAATATAGCTTCCATACATACCGTAAAATGAAAACCAAGACTCCAGTGGGTAGATAATTCCTAGGTGATGAAGTAGATGTTGTTTTAGGAAGTCCATGCTGGGCTGATGGTCATTAAGATTGTGTCGGTCTTACTGAGCAGCTCTTCTGACTCCTAACCACTAATGACAAGCTTGTGTAGGTTATAAGGACAGTCTAACAGGGGTTCACTTACTTTGTTAGTGTTTCTATGTAAGCCAAGTATAAAGACAATCTTGCAGTATTGATTTTTGTACTGAGTTTGGTTTTGTTCATGCACATACCTGTCTTCTGGTCTCTGTGAAAATATTTTAAAGGACCAAAAGGCCCCCGCAATTTTTTTTCAATTTTATTTCAACCCTGTGGAAAGTGAGTACACAGAAACTGACCCTCAGGCATTAGTGGCATGATGCGAGCACTAGCATTGCTAGGACTGTGAGAAAATGTTGATATTGACGCAGTAATCACGTATATATCCCCCACCCAGAAATGTAACCCCCACCCAATTTTTTTTAAATAAATTTCAATCATGTGGAAAGTGGCAGATTCCCTTGTGTGTCCCCAACAGCTATAGGGTGAACAGCAAGGTGCGTCAGCTGATCTTCTTCCGCCTTGATCCCCTGCTGCATGAGCGTCAGCGTCTGTTCTAAGATAAATATGATGTCATTCATGCCAGAGTTGTCCCTGGTGACAAACTTTGTGGCCTCTTCGAAGGGCTTCAGTACCCGACAGGCGTTTCGGATGAGCTGCCACTGCCTGACCTCAAAGCAACACATGCTCCCTCCTGCTGAGGGTGTCTGGTGCATGACAAAATTGTTCACACCTTTCCGCTGCTCGTACAGACTCTTGAGCATGTGCAATGTCGATTTACAGCGAGTTGGCACGTCGTGGGTTAAGCGGTGTAACATCAGGCCTTTCTGACGCTGCAGATCCAGGAGAGCGTTCCTCGCCACTTAGGAGTGTCTGAACTTAGGGCTTGGACAGTCTCCTGGACTTTGCCAGCACCTAGTGCTAGCCAGTGTACTTATTTAGAAAGCGCTGCACTACTAGGTTGATGAGGTGCACAATGCAGGGAGCATGTGTTTTCGTCCAGGTTCAGGGCAGCCACGATGTTTTGCCCAGTGTCGCTGACCACCTTGCCCAGTTGGAGTCGGTGGGGTGACAGCCAGCGGGATGTTTTCTGCTTGATGCACTTCAGCAACTGCTCATGAGTGTGTCTCTTGCAGTCCAATCAGCTCCAACACGTTGTGGAAACGCTTTACCTGACACATGTGATAGGAAGAAGGGGTAGTGCGAGCGACCCTGTGCCCAACTGCTGTTGGAGATGGGAACGTGTCCACGGAGTTGGTGGATAAGTGTCTGGTGTGAGAGCAAGGCCAACACAATAGTGGAGAGGTCAAAGGGAACTGGCCTCATTGCAGAGGTGCTGCCTTGCCACTGCCGGAAAAAACATTGACCCAGTGGGCCATGAAAGACATGTACTGTCCCTGCCATAAGAGCTGCTCCAGGTGTCCACTGGGACGTGAATCCTGCCACACAGCGAGAATTGCAGGAAGCAGCCCATGTTGTCTGACATGTGAGAATACAAGGCAGGGATAGCTTTGTGGGGAAAATAATGCTGGCTAGGAATCTTCCAGTGAGGCTGAGTGAGCGCCCTTAGCTCCCTAAAGGCAGCAGACTCAACTAAATGGTACAGCAGCAACTTGACTGCCAGCAGCTTGACCAGGTAGGAATTAAGCTTGCACACCATCGGATTGCTAGGCGCGTTGAGTTTTTGCCTGGCCATGCATTATGTTATCGATGGCTGAAGATGGAGGAGGAGGAGGAGTCTGAGCAGGAGAAGTGGATAGGGATTATGACAGTGTGAAAGACACCATACTGCTCGTGGATGCAGCCTGGCTGCTGCAAGCTGGACCTGGAGAAGGAGGCAACGCCTGCCGCGATGCCTGGCTACCACCTCTGTTTGCCCACGGGATGGAGTGTTTTTCACTTCAGAAACAACTGAAAAAAATATAGTAAAAGACTACCCACATGGACCATTCAGAGACTTCTGTTACACGTGTTCTGTTGTAGGACAAGCTGAGTAGATTGATATATAGTTGTGCAGGAAAAGATTCAGTAAAACTTGTCAATTATACATTTAAACCACTGCTCTTTCTATACTTAAGGAGTTGTCTCACCTTTTATCACTTCCCTGCAGTTCTCTAAGCTCTACTTCTTACTTGGAGGGGTCAGGGCCTCTTTCTTTGACTGATGGCACAGGCAAGCAGCACTGGGATGATAATATTCAGCTCCTTGCCTGTGCATGCGCGCTCCCTAGATCCCATGTTAACCACTTCAGCCCCGCTAGCTAAAACCCCCTTCATGACCAGAGCACTTTTTACACTTCTGCACTACACTACTTTCACCGTTTATCGCTCGGTCATGCAACTTACCACCCAAATGAATTTTACCTCCTTTTCTTCTCACTAATAGAGCTTTCATTTGGTGGTATTTCATTGCTGCTGACATTTTTACTTTTTTTGTTATTAATCGAAATTTAACGATTTTTTTGCAAAAAAATGACATTTTTCACTTTCAGCTGTAAAATTTAGCAAAAAAACGACATCCATATATACATTTTTCTCTAAATTTATTGTTCTACATGTCTTTGATAAAAAAAAAATGTTTGGGCAAAGAAAAAATGGTTTGGGTAAAAGTTATAGTGTTTACAAACTATGGTACACAAATGTGAATTTCCGCTTTTTAAAGCAGCTCTGACTTTCTGAGCACCTGTCATGTTTCCTGAGGTTCTACAATGCCAAGACAGTAGAAAAACCCCACAAATGACCCCATTACGGAAAGTAGACACCCTAAGGTATTCGCTGATGGGCATAGTGAGTTCATAGAACTTTTTATTTTTTTGTCACAAGTTAGCGGAAAATGATGATTTTATTTTTATTTTATTTTTTTCTTACAAAGTCTCATATTCCACTAACCTGCGACAAAAAATAAAAAATTCTAGGAACTCGCCATGCCCCTCACGGAATACCTTGGGGTGTCTTCTTTCCAAAATGGGGTCACTTGTGGCGTAGTTATACTGCCCTGGCAATTTAGGGGCCCAAATGTGTGAGAAGAACTTTGCAATCAAAATGTGTAAAAAATGACCGGTGAAATCCGAAAGGTGCACTTTGGAATATGTGCCCCTTTGCCCACCTAGGCAGCAAAAAAGAGTCACACATCTGGTATCGCCGTACTCAGGAGAAGTTGGGCAATGTGTTTTGGGGTGTCATTTTACATATACCCATGCTGGGTGAGAAAAATATCTTGGTCAAATGCCAACTTTGTATAAAAAAATGGGAAAAGTTATCTTTTGCCAAGATATTTCTCTCACCCAGCATGGTTATATGTAAAATGACACCCCAAAACACATTCCCCAACTTCTCCTGAGTACGGCAATACCACATGTGTGACACTTTTTTGCAGCCTAGATGGGCAAAGGGGCACATATTCCAAAGTGCACCTTTCGGGTTTTGCAGGCCATTTTTTACAGATTTTGATTGCAAAGTACTTCTCACACATTTGGGCCCCTAAATTGCCAGGGCAGTATAACTACGCCACAAGTGACCCCATTTTGGAAAGAAGACACCCCAAGGTATTCCGTGAGGGGCACGGCGAGTTCCTAGAATTTTTTATTTTTTGTCACAAGTTAGCGGAAAATGATGATTTTTCTTTTTTTTTCTTTTTTCCTTACAAAGTCTCATATTCCACTAACTTGTGACAAAAAATAAAAAATTCTAGGAACTCGCCATGCCCCTCACGGAATACCTTGGGGTGTCTTCTTTCCAAAATGGGGTCACTTGTGGCGTAGTTATACTGCCCTGGCAATTTAGGGGCCCAAATGTGTGAGAAGTACTTTGCAACCAAAATGTGTAAAAAATGGCCTGCGAAATCCGAAAGGTGCACTTTGGAATATGTGCCCCTTTGCCCACCTTGGCTGCAAAAAAGTGTCACACATCTGGTATCGCCGTACTCAGGAGAAGTTGGGGAATGTGTTTTGGGGTGTCATTTTACATATACCCATGCTGGGTGAGAGAAATATCTTGGCAAAAGACAACTTTTCCAATTTATTTATACAAAGTTGGCATTTGACCAAGATATTTCTCTCACCCAGCATGGGTATATGTAAAATGACACCCCAAAACACATTCCCCAACTTCTCCTGAGTACGGCGATACCAGATGTGTCACACTTTTTTGCAGCCTAGATGCGCAAAGGTGCCCAAATTCCTTTTAGGAGGGCATTTTTAGACATTTGGATCCCAGACTTCTTCTCACACTTTCGGGCCCCTAAAAAGCCAGGGCAGTATAAATACCCCACATGTGACCCCACTTTGGAAAGAATACACCCCAAGGTATTCAATGAGGGGCCTGGCGAGTTCATAGAATGTATTTTTTTTGCATAAGTTAGCGGAAATTGTTTTTTTTTTTTTTTTTTCTCACAAAGTCTCATTTTCCGCTAACTTAGGACAAAAATTTAAATCTTTCATGGACTCAATATGCCCCTCACGGAATACCTTGGGGTGTCTTCTTTCCGAAATGGGGTCACATGTGGGGTATTTATACTGCCCTGGCTTTTTAGGGGCCCTAAAGAGTGAGAAGAAGTCTGGAATATAAATGTCTAAAAATGTTTACGCATTTGGATTCCGTGAGGGGTATGGTGAGTTCATGTGAGATTTTATTTTTTGACACAAGTTAGTGGAATATGAGACTTTGTAAGAAAAACAAACAAAAAATATATATATTTCCGCTAACTTGTGCCAAAAAAATGTCTGAATGGAGCCTTACAGGGGGGGGGTGATCAATGACAGGGGGGTGATCAATGACAGGGGGGTGATCACCCATATACACTCCCTGATCACCCCCTGTCATTGATCACCCCCCTGTCATTGATCACCCCCCTGGTAAGGCTCCATTCAGACGTCCGTATGATTTTTACGGATCCATGGATACATGGATCGGATCCGCAAAACACATGCGGACGTCTGAATGGAGCCTTACAGGGGGGTGATCAATGACAGGGGGGTGATCAATGACAGGGGGTGATCAGGGAGTGTATATGGGTGATCACCCCCCTGTCATTGATCACCCCCCTGTAAGGCTCCATTCAGACGTCCGTATGATTTTTACGGATACATGGATACATGGATCGGATCCGCGAAACACATGCGGACATCTGAATGGAGCCTTACAGGGGGGTGATCAATGACAGGGGGTGATCAGGGAGTGTATATGGGTGATCACCCCCCTGTCATTGATCACCCCCTGTAAGGCTCCATTCAGACGTCTGTATGATTTTTACGGATCCATGGATACATGGATCGGATACGCAAAACACATGCGGACGTCTGAATGGAGCCTTACAGGGGGGTGATCAATGACAGGGGGTGATCACCCCTCTGTCATTGATCACCCCCCTGTAAGGCTCCATTCAGATATCCGAATGATTTTTACGGATCCATGGATACATAGATCGGATCCGCAAAACACATGCGGACGTCTGAATGGAGCCTTACAGGGGGGTGATCAATGACAGGGGGTGATCAGGGAGTGTATATGGGTGATCACCCCTCTGTCATTGATCACCCCCCTGTAAGGCTCCATTCAGACGTCCGAATGATTTTTACGGATCCATGGATCGGATCCGCAAAACACATGCGGACGTCTGAATGGAGCCTTACAGGGGGGTGATCAATGACAGTGGGGTGATCAATGACAGGGGGTGATCAGGGAGTGTATATGGGTGATCACCCGCCTGTCATTGATCACCCCCCTGTAAGGCTCCATTCAGACGTCCGCATGTGTTTTGCGGATCCGATCCATGTAT
The DNA here is from genome assembly GCF_014858855.1 of Bufo gargarizans. NCBI lineage: Eukaryota > Metazoa > Chordata > Amphibia > Anura > Bufonidae > Bufo > Bufo gargarizans. The sequence goes on from NC_058082.1 coordinate 608,722,563, forward strand.
CCATGGATCGGTAAAAATCATACGGACGTCTGAATGGAGCCTTACAGGGGGGTGATCAATGACAGGGGGGTGATCAATGACAGGGGGGTGATCAATGACAAGGGGTGATCAGGGAATCTATATGGGTGATCACCCGCCTGTCATTGATCACCCCCCTGTAAGGCTCCATTCAGACGTCCGTATGCGTTTTGCGGATCCGATCCATGTATCCGTGGATCCGTAAAAATCATACGGACGTCTGAACGGAGCCTGACAGGGGGGTGATCAATTACAGGGGGGTGATCAATGACAGGGGGGTGATCAGGGAGTTTATATGGGGTGATCATGGGTGATCAGGGGTTCATAAGGGGTTAATAAGTGACGGGGGGGGGTGTAGTGTAGTGTGGTGTTTGGTGAGACTTTACTGAGCTACCTGTGTCCTCTGGTGGTCGATCCAAACATGGGGACCACCAGAGGACCAGGTAGCAGGTATATTAGACGCTGTTATCAAAACAGCGTCTAATATACCTGTTAGGGGTTAAAAAAAATCACATCTCCAGCCTGCCAGCGAAAGATCAACGCTGACAGGCTGGAGATCCACTCGCTTACCTTCCGTTCCTGTGAGCGCGCGCGCCTGCGTGCGCGCGTTCACAGGAAATCTCGGCTGTCGCGAGATGACGCGCCGATGCGTCCAGGAGGAGTAAATCAACCACCTCCCGGACGCATCGGTGCGTTAGGCGGTCGGGAGGTGGTTAAAGGGGTTGTCCAAGTTATATTTATTGATGACCTATCCTCATGATAGGTCATCAATATGAGATATATTAATATGAGATCGGCGGGGGTCCGACATCCGGCACCCCCGCAATCAGCAGTTTGAAGCGAAGGCGCGCGCCGTGCCAGCGCTGCCTCGTCTTCACTGTTTACCTTCTAGCCGTTGCGTCTGCAGCGGTGAGCAGGTGTAACTACACCCAAGCCGTCCCATTCATTTCAATGGTACGGATCGCTGTATAGGAGCGATCCGTACCATTGAAATGGATGGGACGGCTTGGGTGTAGTTACACCTGCTCACCGCTGCAGACGCAACGGCTAGAAGGTAAACAGTGAAGAGGAGGCAGCGCTGGCACGGCGCGCGCCTTCGCTTCAAACAGCTGATCGGCGGGGGTGCTGGGTGTCGGACCCCCGCCGATCACATATTGATGACCTATCCTGAGGATAGGTCATCAATAAATATAACTTGGACAACCCCTTTAAAATCATTAGCAGCCTTAGCACAGCAGACCTTTTGCAGATTGAAACAGCCAATTGAAAGAGAAACAAGGTTGCCAAGGAAGTCACCGAATACAAAGGATGATACGAGTTGGCCAGGGCCTGGAGCTAATGCGCATGTGCAGGAGAATATGCTCGCTCACTACCACGATTCCTGGCCAATAGTAAGGCAGTTTTTCACTTGTATGCAAGAGTGGTCACTGCTGCTACATTGCAGCCCTGGCCATAACCCCTAGAGACAAGCTGCATCTAAAAAGAATTAAAATGGAAACAGCTGATGACTAGAAGCATTTTTATATAATTGATCAGTACATTAGTAAGTGACTTATAATAACATTATACACATTATAAAAGTGACATGATGAGACAACCCCTTTAACACCACCCCATTGTACAACTATCAGTGACTGACAGCTGTCGCTGTATGGACACTTACACAGAACATGCTATCACTGATAACACCTCCCTGTGTACAGCTATCAGTGACTGACAGCTATCTCTGTATACACACTTACACAGAGAATGCTATGAATCACTAAAAACACCTCCCCATGTACAGTTATCAGTGACTGACAGCTATCTCTGTATATACACTTACACAGAGAATGCTATGAATCACTGATAACACCTCCCCATGTACAGCTATCAGTGACTGACAACTATCTCTGTATACACACTTACACAGAGAATGCTATTAATCACTAAAAACACCTCCCCATGTACAGCTATCAGTGACTGACAGCTATCACACCTCCCCCATGTATAGCAAACTCAGAGGCTCTGTTACTGACTGATTACACCTCCCCCATGTATAGCTATCAGTGACTGACAGCTATCTCTGTATTCACACTTACACAGAGAATGCTATCAATCACTGATAACACCTCCCCATGTACAGCTATCAGTGACTGATAGCTATCTCTGTATACAAAAAACAAAACATTAAATTGGCCCCTTAAAACTTACTTTTATTAACTCACTTAAAAGGACCTGACATCGCAGGCCACCTATCCCAAACTTCACAAGGTAAGTGTAAAAAAGGATTTTTAAAATAATTAAATGTATTCCTGCTACAATAGAGGCCGCCATATGGATGGGATGTGTAAAGCAGTCCGTAAAAGGGAAACAAATGCCCTGAAGTGGCCCTGCTAAATCATCAGCGGTTTTATCTCCGGCGAAAAAAATGGAAGACTTGCCTGAATGCCGGATCCGGCATTTTTTTCCATAGGAATGTATTAGTGCCGGATCCGGCATTCAAAATACCGGAATGCGCAGGCCGAAAAAAAGGTGAAAAAAATAAATGCCGGATCCTTTTTGCCGGATGACACAGGAAAGACGGATCAGGCATTTCAATGCATTTTTTGGACTGATCAGGCATTATTAAGACTGATCAGGATCCTGCCATAATGCCATCTGTCGGCATACGTTTTGCCGGAACTGCTTGCTGGATCACTCTGCCGCAAGTGTGAAAGTAGCCTAAGGTGGGTTTCCTTACTGGGTTTCCCCCGCCTGGGTTCATCAGTGGGTCGTGTGGGGAAAAAAAACTAAATATCATAAGATAAATCAAAACAGGATAATGCGTTACATAAAGGAGACTGGCGCTGATGATTTATCCAGTCATGAACATTACACGTGATTGCCAACAGTCAGGGTACGATACTGACAACTAAAAATAGGGAAGTAGGTCAGAAAACCAAAGTTAGAGAAGAGACAGCTATCAGTGACAGCTATCTCTGTATTCACACTTACACAGAGAATGCTATCAATCACTGATAACACCTCGCCATGTACAGCTATCAGTGACTGACAGCTATCTCTGTATTCACACTTACACAGAGAATGCTATCAATCACTGATAACACCTCCCCATGTACAGCTATCAGTGACTGACAACTATCTCTGTATACACACTTACACAGAGAATGCTATCAATCACTGATAACACCTCCCCTGTGTACAGCTATCAGTGACTGACAGCTATCTCTGTATACACACTTACACAGAGAATGCTATTTATCACTGATAACACCTCCCCATGTACAGCTATCAGTGACTGACAACTATCTCTGTATACACACTTACACAGAGAATGCTATCAATCACTGATAACACCTCCCCATGTACAGCTATCAGTGACTGACAGCTATCTATGAATACACTCTGGGAATGCTGATTGAATTGATTTGTAGGAATCAAATTCATTAAAAAAAATCAGCTTTCTTGAGAAACAAGGGGCTTGTACCACTGTCTAGAGACACTCCCCCTTGATTGACAGTCAGACATCTTGCCAGGCATCCTGCTGCTTCTTCCTGGCCCACCCAGATGCCATCTGTGCATGTGCTGCTCTTGTCTGGGTACACCCAGGAGTGTAGCATTATATGCACAGTCTACATCTCAGCTGCTCAGGTAGCAGTAACAGAGCCTCTGAGTTTGCACCATTACTCAGAGCTATGGCACAGATGCAACATTGACAGGGCCAGGTGAGATGTTTGGCCCTGTCAATGAAGGCATTTTTTTTCTTCACAAATTTCTAGTAATCAATTCACTCATATGTACTACTATCAATTACTTATAAGATAGCCCCCTTGTATAACAGAAATTAGAAAGAGAGGAGATGGGAGTCTCCAAACAGCATGGTGGATTAGCAAAGACCACATCTGCATGGAGTTTGTACAGTATGTTCTCCCTGAGTTTGTGTGGGTTTCCTCCAGGTCTCCCATTTCTTCCCATGCTCCAAAGACAAACTGATAGGTATTCTGACAACCACTGAGGACAAAGTGATAATGTCGGTAAAGCGCTGATAAATTAAGGAGCAGAGATTTAAATGCATACTTTACAAGCAAATCGAGTTCCGGATCCAAAGTTGATTCGTTAATAAACTTCATTTGTAATCCCTTTTCTGTACAGCATTATAATGTATGGGTTTCGTGTAGCAAAGCTTTGTCTCGGCAGAAGTTGTGCGAGACTTCGGTGAATGACTTTGGTATTCCAATCTGCGTATTCAAAAACATTTTAAAATAAGAATCCAAAGTCCGTTGTGGCACCAAAGTACCAGCCAGCACCAGCGTTGACTTTAAATTCCTATTTTAAAATATTTTTAAACACGCAGGTAGGATCACTGTAGTAATTCATCGAAATTTCACGCAACTTCAGTCGAGATAAATTTTTGCTAATACGGAGCCCGCACATTTTAATGCACGGAAACAGCATTACAAATGATGTTTTTAACGAATCGACTTTGGATCTATGATCTGAAACTCGATTCGTTCAAGCCTAATTACACGCTTTATTGAATCTCTTCCCACAAACCTGTATGCCAATCTGCTCAGGTCCTCCTGCTCTATAACATGCTTCCTGCAGTTTGCACTGGATTTCTTGGTGACTGGTTCTACTTAAAAATGTTGCCTCCTGTGGAAAATCCTTACTTTTTAAGAAAGTCATTTGACATTCAAAATGATTAGTGATTGGTAATCTCAGTAATCGTTTGTAATCTTTGGAGAAAACTGTCAGAAAGTGTTCCGTTTTCCTACAGTGCCCCCACAGGTCAGTGCCAAATTCTAATCAGTGGATTGTCTGTGTAATACAGAAAAGAATAGGACCGGTCCTCCGGGGGAGAGACACTCTTTGTGACCGCTCTCCACTCAGAATTCTCTAGCAGGGTATCTGATAGGTGGTTTTCTAAACTAAACAACCTCTTAGAAATCCCTCCTAATGACACTTTGTTTTTTACTTGTATTAAAATGTCTTACAGCATTAAGCTAACAGATTTTAGAATAGATAGACATTGATACAGTATGAAAAATGAGTGTAATGCATCATTTTAAAACTTTGATAACATTTTTTTCATGTGTCCGGTGATGTCTATAAAGTTGATATAACACAGGCTTTGTGAAAAGTCAAGATCAGATGTGCTGTATAAATTTTGATATACCCTATACCGCACGTCTGTTTTGACATTGTGCATGAATCCCGAGGAATGCAGCTGTAGGTGGGTCCCTTTCAAGTGTATTAAAATGTATGCGATACATCAAAATGGTACAAATCCCAGGGCTTGTAATCACAGATCAAGTGAAAGTCTTGTCACAGGCTTGACCAGCGTGGGTGAAAAGGTTTAATAACTTCTTCTGTACTCTCACATGCTCTGAAAATATCAAGGAACAGGTTGTAATAATTAGACTAGCTGTACGACATACTGGAACAATTTGGTGCAATTATAAAAGAATTAAGTTTAAGTAAAGTCCTCATGGTGTAAAAGAATGCTAAATCACAGTAGACAAGGAGTAATGAAACCCAAAGCACTTCTAAAATTAACAGAATATCATAGGCTTCCTGAAGAAACCTACAGTGTTGCCTAAGAGCTGGCAATCTACATGTGTACAGTAGGAAACACTAATCCAAAGGGGCTTTCCCATGAGGAATATTTATGGCATATTGACCTGATATATTATAACTGTTTCATTGACAGGGGTCTGATTCAAAATTGGAGACCAGGCATCTCCTCCACCGCCACCTAGGAGTTACAGAGAGGCTAATAGGTAACCGCCGATGCTGGTTCACGCCACATAACTCTAAATGCATTGACAGAAGGCATCATTCGTATTTGCTCCTAACCTTATTATTTTTGCATACTTGACACTGCTGTGATGTCGGTGAAGAGGGGGACCCTGTCACATGGGTAAAAAAAAGAAATAGGTCCAGATAGTCCAACCTATAATCCTAATGTATTGATCCAGAGGAAGGGGGGAAAAAAACTTGTTACATGGAAAATTCCTTCTAATATGGCAATCAGAATAAATCCCTGGAACAGCTTTGCAACTCCAGAATTGGGTAACTATAATTTGTGATATTATTACTTTCAAAAAAGACTCTTGAACTTGTGCAGTTAATTAACCTCCTCTTGCAGAGCGTTCCATATTTTATTTATTTTACTTATGTTGAGTCAGCATATTCTGCAGCCCTTTACAGACATTAAAAAAACTACAGGTTGTGAGACGCACAGGGCTGTGGAAAAATATGGAGAAGGTGCTCACAGTAGAGAGGATCCGTCCTTCCTCTAATGGGGGATAAATCAAATTTAAAAAATACTGGGCACTCTCACTTATGTAGAACCATACAGTTTATTACAGTACATATAATCATAAACGCACAATCGCAATAATATAATATTAGATAATAAATAAAATAGTAAATAAAAAACTCCTAAAATCACTATAATAAAATGGATCCAAAAAAATGGTGAGGAAAAGTTAGTCCATATGTATCAGACTGATAGTGGGTGATCCTCGATAATTAAAGATGGGATTTAGTGTCCTGTACAATATACTGTCCCACTTTTGAAGAATAGTAAAGATGCTACGGTTTGTAGACATTCACTTGAGTGGGTCTATTTGCGGCGTCCCGCTGGTACTCACTGCGCAGTGAAATCTTGTGTAGATCTTCAGCTTGTAATCCAGAAGTTACTCCTGTCCGCTCCTGTCGACACCGGATGCTGCTGTAACTTGCTTGCCCGTGTTGAGTCCTTTAGCCGCCGCTCCGTAGTATCAAAGAGCCGGCAGACAGTGAAACTTATACTCACTCTCCCCTCGTCGGATACACTGCGCCACGCTACTGTGTAGCCTCGTGTATTGCGCTTGTAGTTACCGATGTGTCAGGGATCTTAATGAAACACAGGGTCCTCGGTTAATCCGAAAAAGCAGCACAGCGGTTTTGTTAAAAGTTCCAGTACGACTTGCTTTAGGATTACTATGGGGGTCTCTTCACCAAACGCGTTTCGGGGTACTTGCCCCTTCCTCAGTGGACTGAAGAAACCTACAGTGTTGCCTAAGAGCTGGCAATCTACATGTGTACAGTAGGAAACACTAATCCAAAGGGGCTTTCCCATGAGGAATATTTATGGCATATTGACCTGATATATTATAACTGTTTCATTGACAGGGGTCTGATTCAAAATTGGAGACCAGGCATCTCCTCCACCGCCACCTAGGAGTTACAGAGAGGCTAATAGGTAACCGCCGATGCTGGTTCACGCCACATAACTCTAAATGCATTGACAGAAGGCATCATTCGTATTTGCTCCTAACCTTATTATTTTTGCATACTTGACACTGCTGTGATGTCGGTGAAGAGGGGGACCCTGTCACATGGGTAAAAAAAAGAAATAGGTCCAGATAGTCCAACCTATAATCCTAATGTATTGATCCAGAGGAAGGGGGAAAAAAAACTTGTTACATGGAAAATTCCTTCTAATATGGCAATCAGAATAAATCCCTGGAACAGCTTTGCAACTCCAGAATTGGGTAACTATAATTTGTGATATTATTACTTTCAAAAAAGACTCTTGAACTTGTGCAGTTAATTAACCTCCTCTTGCAGAGCGTTCCATATTTTATTTATTTTACTTATGTTGAGTCAGCATATTCTGCAGCCCTTTACAGACATTATCATCACTTGCTGTCCCAAATGGAGCTCACAATCTAACCCACAATCTTCAAAGTGTGGGAAGAAATCCATGCGAACATACAAACTCTATGCAGAAGTGGTTCTTTGTTGGATTTGAACTTAGGACCCTAATGCTGCAAGGCACCAGTGCTAACCACTGAGCCATTGTACTGCCCATACTCTCATTGGTCTTGATGATGGTGAAACCTTCTTTCTTCTCTATACACTTAAAGGGCTTCTGTCACCCCCCAAAAGTAATTTTTCGCATTTGGGCTACTTAAAATCCTTATACTGCGATTTTTCACTATATAGTGCTCTTACCCTTTTTCGTTCAGTAGTTTCTTTAAAAACTACTTTTTTTCTAAATCTCGCGCCTGCGCCGTACCGGTCTTCAGTCGGCGCAGGCGCACTGAGAGGAGGACGCTCGCTCGGCCGATCCTTCCTAAGTGCGCCTGCGCCGGGTGTAGATGTGACGTCTTTGGCGCAGGCGCATTGAGGAAGGAGCGGCCGAGAAAGCGTCCTCCTCTCAGTGCACCTGCGCCGACTGAAGACCGTTACGGCGCAGGTGCGAGATTTAGAACGCAGACAGGGCCAGCGCTTGCTGGCCCTGTCAATCAACAGGAGGAGGGGGCATTTTTTTTAAAGCAGGATGCGGCTGCTACCAGCAAGTAACCGCCCTACTTGCTGGTAGAGAGGTAATTTACATATTATAAAAGTGCCGTTTTTAAAGAAACTACTGAATGAAAAAGGGTAAGAGCACTATATAGTGAAAAATCGCAGTATAAGGATTTCAAAAAAATGAAAAATGACTTTTGGGGGGGGACAGAAGCCCTCTAACACTAATTGATGACGTGTCGATTATCTATATTACCAAATCTATATACATTTTTTCCTTAAATTGAAACCTTCTTTCCTCTAGATGTAGAGGAGGACCTCATGTCATGGTCACAGGTCTAGGTATAAAAAAGATCATGAGAAAGATCTTTGTACTGTCCACTCCTATATTTGTACATTAGAATTAGATCTCCCCTAAGCTTTCTTATTTCTAAACTGAGTAACTATAAACTCAGTAACCACAAGTTTGATAACCTGTCTGGGTACAGCAATCCACTCGTTATGTTTTTCGTTAGACCATTATGTTAATTACGTTACGCTATGTCCTTCTTATACACAGGTACCCAAAATGGTATACAATATTCTTTGTGAGGTCTGACCAGTTGCACACGCTGGGTCCCCCGGATACCGTCGATGTGTCACCACGTGTTGCTGCTCTCCGGAAGGGATGGTAAGGCGTGGTGCACCCCAATGGGAAATAATTCCAGAGAGTCAGGGTCTGCAGTAAACTAGGGTGCTTCTTTATTGCAGGAATTCAGGTACAAAACAATACAGGTGAGGCATTGGGCTGGCTTCTCCAGTCTCGTCCCTGGCAGAAGAAGGGTTTGATGCTAATTAAAAGGCCTAAGCTAGCTGTCCCTCTTTATCTTCAGAAGGCTGGTACCCTGGTCCAAGGCTGGTAATCCAGGGTCTGTGGCAGCATATCCCCGTCTCAGCGTCTTCTTCTGGTCACTCAGTATTCTTGCAGAGTCTCCTCCCAGGCAGAAGAAGGGTTTGATGCTGAGGAAAGGCCTGAGTTAGCTGTCCCTCTCTCTCTGAGAAGGCTCGCATCCTGGTCAAGGGCCCACGGTCTGTAGCTCAATAGTCCGAGTGGCTCCTCGGTCACAGGGCTAGTGACCCATGGTCTGTGGCTCAGCGTCCTTAGCTCTTCTTCTGGTCACTCATGCAGGCTGGCATGAGTCTCCCCTCCAAGCACTGGTACCTAACTGCAGCACACTAGGGGCTCTGACTGCTTTCCTTATATACAGTTTTTGCTAGACTAGAACCTTCTAATGCAGGGGTGGCCAACCTTACAGACACAAAAAGCCAAAACTATACATTTACACACAAGTCACTGTATTTTTCGCCCTACAAGATGCACGTAAGTTTTAACAAAGAAAAATAAGAGAATTTTTTTTTTCTTATTTTTCATTAGCAGAGAAAGAAATAAAAATATATATTTTTCATCAGACCTCAGATCAGACTCCTAAATCAGATCCCCAATCCTCATCTGACCTAAAATAAGATCCCCAAACCTCATCAGACCTTCAAATCGGATCCCCAAAATAAGACCCCAATGCTTGGATCAGACAACACAAATCAGACTACTAGTGTCAGACCCTCAGTGCTCAGATCTCCCCCCCCCCAATGCTCAGATCCCCCCCTATGCTTAGATATCCCCCTATGCTCAGATCTCCCCCAAGCTCAGACCTGACCAACCCATGCTCAAACAAGACCCCCCCATGCTCAGATGTGCCCCCCATGCTCAGATCTGACCCCCATGCTCAGATATAAACCCCATTGCTCAGATCAGGACCCCACCATGCTTATATCAGACCCCCATTGCCCATATCAGGGCCCCCCATACTCAGATCAGAACCTCCCATGCTAAGATCAGACCCCCATGCTCAGTTATATAAGTTAGAAAAATCTCTTCCCTCTCCTGATCAGGCCCTGGGCTCCTGCTCGGGCACCTGCTACTCTGCAGGTCTGACACGCTCTCCACTGTGACCTGATGAGCACAACACCAGGTTATAGTGTGTGTCTCCACGTACTACGTTCTCACACTGTGTGCATCAGGACGTAGTGGAGAGTGAGCTGGAGCTGCAAAGTAGCAACAGTGCCCGATCAGAAAAAGATATCTGAGCATGGGGTGGAGAGTGAGCTGACCTGACTGCTTCCCTGCTCCACAGCTAGAGCCGCACTTGAAGAAGCAAAAAAAACGCATGCGGCTCAAGAGTCACAGGTTGGCCACCCCTGTTCTAGTGGGAGGGGTGGAGTGGAGAAACTCAGCACAAACAGACACATTGTTTCAGCTCCCGTCTGGTATAGACTTACATTAGAACTTCAATGATACTCAATGGCAATGACACAGCAGGTTTTCCAGACAAAAACAAGTTTCCAGACATAACAACATGGCTAAAACCAGACATTTAAAAGGTCAGGCTGTCTGCTTTTGGTGGTAAGCAGGTCTGGGTTTTTCCCTCCAAAACATGGTGGTAAACAAGTCTGGATTTTTCCCTCCAAAACATGGTCTTCTTTAAACCATATGGCAGCTGTGGAAAATTATCAGCTTCTCAATAAAAGCCCTAACAGTCTTTAATTATTGATTAGCCCTTTCCACAAAGCCATGTAAATACAGTGATAATGAACATGATATATATCATAACATATAAAATGCAGGTACACAGTATTAAACAGTATAAGTTAAACCTTTCAAGATAAATTAAGTAAAAAGTAAGAAGTTTTAACTTTGCTCAGGGGATATAGGCAAATGTCCAAATGTCAAAGTACTCCCTGCTCTAGGGCACTACACAGTGATTTGGATACAGGCAAAACTATGTTCTTGTCTTTAGCATCTATTTTTCTTTTGATGCAACTGCTAAGTTTATTTGCCTTGGCAGCCACTGGTAGCAAAAGCTAAGTTTGTTGTTTTACTATTTGTATAAGTAATTGTACTGTCAGGAAATTACCTAACAATGATCCAATGCACTGCTGTTTTAGGAAGGTTGTTATGCCAACAAGCCTAGCCCCAACTGGTCATCAGGCTCCTGGCCTGGCATCCAGACTTGGGCATGGGATTTAAGTCTAGCACTGATTGCTGTCTTTGCCTATGATTTTGTTCTGGCTCCTGTTTGTTCTCAGAACTGTGCTGCATTACTGTTGGACCTTCCTGTGTACTGACCTCGGATAGATTAACTGCTTTCCCTGGCTTTGATTCATCTAGTTGTTTTCTGGTGAACTCTTTGTCTGCTTTTTTGGCTGCTATTGTCTATCCTAGTTATGACTCTGGCTTGTTTAACTGTTCTACTACTTCTTTGCGTTTGATAGATCTGTTACCTGTGAGCTCGCACCAGTTGTGTGCAGCCTTACTCCACAGATGTACCTGAATCGCTAGCAGCCAAGTGCAGCTAGACCTGCAGCGGACTCTGATGGACACCTAGGTGTAGACTTAGATCTACTAACCGGAGAAGCGAAGGAAGATAGGTATCAGATGTACAGTTTGCTGGCAGTGGCCCAATTGGTGACCTTGTATTGTTCCTCACCTCTGTTTCTTCATATGTACATTCTGTTTAGAGCCCAAGTGCATAACCTTACATTTATCCACTTTAGATTTCATTTGCCATTTCTCCACCCAAGCCTTTGTAGTATTATATGATCGTCTTTATGGATCTCACTAATGTACTTATACAGGGCCAATTTAAATCATTGGGGAAATGCGTTATTAAAGGGATTCCGTTACCAGACGTATGTTGCCCTATCTAAGGGCAGTATAAACTAACGACAGAAACCCTAATTTTACCAATGGGTCACTTACTATTTTCTTGAAATAGTTATCTCATAGCTCATAAATATCTTAGACTACACTGCACGCAATCATGACTGAGGGGACTCCAACGTTGGCTCATGTTTTAGCTGCTCAGCAGAAATTTTTTTTTAAAAGCTACTCCATGAATAAAAAGTAAGTGACCCATCGCTGGAGTCAAGGTCTCTGTCAGTAACAGCAAAATAAACCTGGTGTCAGATTCCCTTTAACTATCTATAACATTTTTTAGGACATTTTCATTATTCTCTCTACAAATATGAATATAAACCATACAAAAGTAAAGCCACCTCCGTTTCAGGGTAGATTAAATGTAAAATGCAAATAAATCAGTGTTTTATTCAAGGTTGGAAAGTAAGTAAATCATGAGGACTTTATTGTGAATCTTCTGAATAATACTCTATATTTCACTCCATGTAAAGTGATCCTCACCCCATCCTCAGCACAATGGCCTACCTGGATGACGATGATTCTGCGGAATAAGAGCTGTTCGTCACAATAAAGGTGACCCCACAGTTTCAATGTACACTGTAAGAATATTAATTGGCTTAGAGTTACAGGACAACCATGTCAAGTAACTTACAATTAATATTACTTTTATGTTCCTGGCCCAACTATAATGAGGAATCCTACACAGAAGAATGCCACTGCTGAGACTATAGGCAGTAGGCATGTACCTTCCTATCAAAAATCTGATTATACTGTGACTCCTGCAGTGTTTTAAGCAAAAATTACACATCATATGTAAGACTCTATTGACATGTTGAAATAAAACTTAAGCTTTATTTTGAGTTTAGTTAGTGAGTGGAAAATAGGGCAAATTTAAGTCTAATAAGACTGTGTGTGAATAAGTTGTAATTGTCTAATACACCCACCACTCACTAAATGGGTCACTTTGGTGGCAAATGATAAGTACTTCTCAAATGCAATTTGTTAATCCAACCCATGTATTATAGTTTTTATATTTTTTTGTTTATAAACATAATTTATGCTGAATATTTTTAAGAGAGAAAAGACAGTGGAATCAATCAGGAGCAGTAAATATTTATGTTGTTCTTGGATGTGTAGAAGGGCCAGCAACATTAATTAGATCAGTGAGAAGCGTGTGTGCCAGGATTGGATACTGCATAACATAGGAATAAGGAGTTAACCCCTCAGTGACCACACATTTCAAGAGCTATAACTTTTTTTTTTTTTTTTTTATCAATGTACTTGTATGAGGTCTTATTTTTTGCAGGACAAGTTATAGTTTTTAATGCACCATTTTGGGTACTTGTAGTGATTGATTAAATCTAGCTGTTTAGCTAAAGCCCCCTTTGTTTACGTCAGTAAAAAGGCGTATTAGTGGTCACTAAGGGGATAAAATATATGTATACACTACACTATATGGACAAAAGTATTGTGAAACCTGCACATTACACCTACAGAAGTTTTTATGACATCCCATTCTACATCCATAGGCATTAATATGGATTTGGACCCCCTTTGCATTTATAACAGCTTCCACTCTGCTGGGAAAGCTTTCTACAGGATTATGGAGTATATCTATGGAAATTTTAGCCTATTCATCCTGAAGTCAGTCACTGATGTTGCATATATAAAAAGTTCAAAAACGTTAACCCGCGCTGACTAATTCAGTATCAAACAATACTGTATCATTATGAGGCACACTAAAATACACTTGCCTTTCAAGCTGTAGGGTGAGTCTTTTTTCTTTGATCTCCTCCACAGAGATATATAGGAACTGATCCAAAAGTTGCGGCTTCTTCTAACCTTAACGTGCGGCTCTGGCCGGTAGCACGCAGGTGCAGGGGGAAGCTACACTGTAACCAAGAAGGCGGGTATTCAGTGTGACGTCACACGCTCTACGGGTGCCTCCTGAGTCCACACTTCCTGCAACATGTTTCAGAATACTCGGATTCCTTCATCAGGGATACATGGATCAGTTCCTATATATCTCTTTGGAGGAGATCAAAGAAAAAAGACTCACCCTACAGCTTGAAATGCAAGTGTATTTTAGTGTGTATTATAATGATACAGTATTGTTTGATACTCAATTAGTCACCGCAGGTTTATGTTTTTGAACTAATTATATATGCATATTATAGGGGGTACTGGCAGTCTACCCAGTTATTTGTGCACCCAGCATAACAAAATTAAATCTTGTGATTCCCGAGGACGGCAGCGCCAGGAACATCTAACTGTAATTCGAATAAGTCACTGATGTTGGACTAGAGGGCCAGGCTCACAATCTTTGGTCTAGTTCATCCCAAAGTTGTTGAGGGCTGGGCTCTGTACAGGCCAGTCAGGTTCACCCACTCCAGACTCACAAAACCATGCCTTTATGGACCTTACTTTGTGCTGGAACAGCAAAGGCCCTTCCCCAAACTGTTCCTACAAAGTGGGAAGCGTACAGTTGTCTGAAATGTCTTGGTATGCTGAGGCATGAAGATTTCCCTTTACTGGAACTAAGGGGCCCTGGGCCAATGCCTAAAAAGAACCCCCTAGCATTATTTCTTCTCCACCAAACTTTACCATTGGCACAATGCGCCCAGAGAGGTAACATTTTCCTGGTATTTACCAAACCAGATGTTTGGCATTGTGCTTGGTGATGTAAGGCAACTACTCAACCATAGAAACCTATGCCATGAAGTTCCCTGTGCACAGTTTTTGTGCTGACATTAGTGCCAGAGGAGGTTTGGAACTCTGCAGTTATGGAGTCAGCAGAGCATTGGTGACTTTTACTCAATGAGGAGAATATTTATCAAATCAGATATGTCGATTTTGTGGCTTAAAAAAGTTGCAAGTCATGGCGATTGCACTGTTTTCTGCAACATTTAGTCATTTTTTGCGACATTTGCTGTTCCTCACCTCTTTATGAGGGCCCCTGCAGCAACTTCAAGAACGCAGGTCCCTGGGCAAGAGAATACTGACCTGCCACTGGACCTACAAGTCATCTCAGCCATCTGAATAATCCATAATAATAAACTGAACAGTTTGCTAAATAACATAGGCTAGTTGAGGTGTTGTATGCTTCTATCTGTATACAGTGCAGTCTACTGTATCATGGGCCACTGAAGGCGGTGGGGGACTACAGTCCCACCTTGCTGAGGGGCACACTGGGGGATTCACCTGTTCCCCTTTGGGTCAATCCAAGCCTGCATCCACCTTGCAATATTTCCACTCACATTTGATATTGGAATATTTAGGAGGGAAGAAATTACACAAACTAACTTGCAACAACGGCATCCTATTACAGTTTAAATTCAGCAAGATCTTTAGAATGACCTATTCTTTCACAAATGTCTATAAAGGCAGACTGCATGGCTAGGGGCTGGATTTTATACATATGTGGCAGTGGGACTGAATAAAGCAACTGAATTCAATGACTAGGATGTGTGTCCCAATACTTTTGTCCATATATACAAGTGGAGGTATGTCAACAAGAGTGATTTGTAAATTAGCTGCTGAAAGAGCTTCCATGTGTGAAAGGTGTCCACATGGTGGAATTTTTTTTTTACATTAAAGTTAATGGAAACCTCTTGACATTTTGAATATAGATTACCAAGTGGGAAAAACTTAGTTTCTGCTGCTGAATCAATGGCAGATTTTGCCCATGTAAGAATAAAATGAGACTTCATATGTCAAAGATGTTAGTGTGGAGGGCATCTCATTAGAAAGATTTGGGAGTAGGATCTAGGTATTGAAACTAGTTGTTGAAACTTGACTATGTTTCCTAGTCTACCAGTCATCATTGCCCAATGATGTCATTCAAGTGAATGGAGTTTACAATTTATGGGATGGATGGGAATTTTATTTATCGGTATGTGATCTAGTCATGCTTAAAATGTGAGAGGCCACATGGCCACTCACAGTTGGCAACTGGTCTAACCCCAATGACAGACAAGCCATGGCAGGTGACCACTCAATTTTTAGATATTAATACCTGTATGAGTAGGTTTCAAATGTAAGCCTAAGATGTCTGTATGATATTAATTTCCAACATATATGGAAAATAGTGCCTACTGAACAATTACACCTTCAGCAAATATTGGATGCATTGGGGTAGATTCTTGTGATATGATATGGAGAAAAGTTCCATGAGGCTAACACCTGAGCGTTCCATGAGGCTCACACCTGAGCGTTTTACAGCGCGTAGGACACTGCAGTCAATCACACAAACGCGCGTCAAACGCGCGTTTACTATTACAAAAACGCGCATAAAAACGCGCGACAAAACGCGCTTAAAACGTGCGTTTGAGAAACGCTCAGGTGCGAAAGCAGGGTTAAGCTGAAACGTTCATCTGTTCTCTATGTACATTTGGTATGCTAGCATGAAGTAGGGGACAGATGAAGGATGACTGCAGGATTAGACTACACAGAGTCTGTAGTCTGTAACCGGGGAAACACATTGAGGGACATTTCCGAAATGTTTTACGACGCTTTTGTGTTGTAAAAAGTCGAAAATTGTAGCACACACTATATTTTGCGACTTTTCACTTTTCTCTCCACTATTCAAAAGTGGCAAGAATAGTAGGTTGGAGGGAACGTGGCTCCATGCAGCTTAACACATTTTTTATTATTATTATTTATTAAAGGGTGCACATACATAGTAACATAGTACATAATACACACAATTGCAATAAGCATGAAAAAGACTAGTTAGGGTACTTTCACACTTGCGTTGTTGGATCAGGAAATCCATATGCAAACAGATAGCATTTGTAGACGGATCCGGATGCGGATCCGTCTCACAAATGCATTGCAATACTGGATCCGTCTCTCTGGTGTCATCTGGAAAAACGGATCCGGTATTTATTTTTTTAACATTGTTAAAGGTCTTCACATGCGTAGACCAGGAAACCGTATCCATTTTTCTGGAAAATAATGCCGCATCCGTCATTCCGGCAAGTGTTCCGGCCAAATACCGTAAGAGTGAATGAAATGAAGACGTCCTGATGCATCCTGAACAGATTGCTCTCCATTCAGAATGCATTAGGATAAAACTGATTAGTTTTTTCCCCGGTTTGAGCCCCTAGGACGGAACTCAATTCCGGAAAAGAATAACGCTAGTGTGAAAGTGCCCTTGCAAACTGGTACAGGAAAAGAGAGGGCCCTGACCATGAGGGTTTACAATCTACAAGGTATGGAGGAAGGACACAGTAGGTGAGGGTAAAGCTGGTCATTGTGGTATAGCAGCGGCAGGGTCACTGTGGGTTGTAGGCTTGTCTGAAGAGGTGAGTTTTCAGGTTTCTTTTGAAGGATTCCACTGTAAGTGAGAGTCTGATATGTTGGGGTAGAGAGTTCCAGAGTGTGGGGGAAGCACGGGAGAAATCTTAGAGGCAATTGTAGGAAGAGGTGATAAGAGGAGAGGATTATGCCAGAAACTGGCATGAAAGATAGCTCAAATCTATACCGGATCATAGCTGAAGATGTGCTAAAGAGGCGCTTGCGCTTATTAAGAGGCCTGTGCATCTTGAGAAATTCGATATATTTTGTGCCAGTCTTAGTATACCTGCCCCATAGTGTGCACAGAAGTTGTAGAAAGAAAATGACAAAACTTTGTTAATAATAACTATTGCAAAGTAACTTCATTTTGCATATGTTGTGGAGCAATAAAAAATGGTTCTGAATGTGAACATAACCTTTAAATATTGGTTGCATTGACAATTAGTGGGAAATGATATGTGCAGCCCTAAGCACATTGTCAGACTGTAAAATAAAGATGGTCTTAGAGAACAAGTATCATCTAAGTTAATCTAAGTTAATTGTTTTTGAAAATAACAATACTGATGGTAGAGAATGATAACTCCTAATTTTATATTCATTCGGATATTTCAGTTTTGTTTTGAACTTTTGGGACATGGTTCATGAAAATACAGTTAACGTTATGTGCGGACATTCCTGGGGTGTTCTTGGCTCACCCTCTTCAGTAACACTGTAATCGCATATACTATCTGCAACATTATCTGTATGAGCACATTTTTCATCTCAATTATTATGTCTAGCGCATAACTATATTATAAAAGAAATGTTGGTTCTGAGGTTGAATTGTAAGAGATAACCTTACAGTATAACTCACATTTTAACTCATATTCCTGTTGCCTTGAAGAGATGATATAATATTGCTAATTACTGTGACATTTTTCTGGAAAGTGCTTACCTTCTACTGGCAAAATGTCACATGGTCACACATGCATAGTCTTTATTAACAGGTGCATAAACACTGGGAGAGTAGCATTAACCCCTTTAGGGATGCTGCCTTAGACTAGAATTAGTCTCAATGGTGTTTAAAAACTTTTAACTTTTTAACACCAAAAACACGGCTTAGTTGAATGATAAATCCCCACAATTCGTCATATTCTGAGAGCTGTAACTTTTTATTTTTCTGTTGGCGGAGCTGTGTGAGGGCTTGTATTTGAACTGATTTAGAATATTCTGAATTATATTATATTATAATATTCAGAATTATATTCTGATTTGAACATCCTAAATTACTGTTTTCATTGGTACACATTTGTGGACACAAATTTGACGTAATATTTCCAAGCATTTTTTTGTTTCAATTTTAGTCCCACTTGGGGACTTTAACCTTTTTGAACTTGATCTCTCAGATAATAAGCTACAATACATTTTTCTAGTTACATAAACATGATTACTTATTGCTATATTTGTTTAGAATAAAAACCTGATTTGAATAGCATTTCATTTTCTGATGATACATTATCCCCCCCCCCCCCACCCCTCACCCCCCTCCTTCAATCCTATAATCTCATATGCAATGAAAACTGGGAGAAATGTAGAAAGAATCCTGTCCCAGGAGATCATTCACTTTCATTCCTCAGTTCAGACCTTTCTCTGACTGTAAATGTTATATTACACCAGCCGATTGTTAGGCAGATTATCGCTGACGAACCGTCTGTAGGAACACTCGTTAGCGATGATCTGGCAGTGTAATACTATTAAAAATCATCGCTTGCTGTCTAATCACGGTCTGCTCCGGCAAACAATGATTCAGTATGGGGACAGGCAAAGGCATTAGCGATCGCTCCTTCCCATACTGTAGAGGAGATCGCTGCATGTAATAGCAGAGGTCTCCTCCACTAGCGAGTAAAGGAATGTTTCCCTCCCAATAATTGCCTGCAAAATCTGCAGATCTATTAGAGCCTTAAGAATACTGGCCACAGCATGAGCTCTCCCTTTCCTTTGTCTGCAAAAGGAGACCAGGCATATTATGTCTCACCCCTCAGAGAAATCACACCTCTCTGTTCCATGCCAGCCCAAAATTTGATCAGTAATTCCTGTGTTTTGTGTAAGATTTCTTCTTTCTTCGAGACAGTTTATTTCATGAACATGCAGAAAAAAGTTACCAACTGACAAACCATATGGCACAACTTTCTTCTGTTCATTTTTATCTTTCATTTATCGTTCCTTAATAACTTGACCCTTAACTTAGTGGGAAAGAAATCTGTGCATATTTTTGGTAATAGGCTTCTGACAATCTGTTCGATCATTGATGGAACACTGTCTTAATCACTTTTCTACAGGTGAAACTCCAAAAATTAGAATATCGTGCAAAAGTCCATTTATTTCAGTAATGCAAATTAAAAGGAATTACATTAATGCAGCTTAAAATTTGAATTTTGTGAAAAGGTTCAATATTCTAGGCTCAAAGTGTCACACTCTAGTCAGCTAATTAATCCATACCCCCTGAGCAAAGGGTACCTCAAAATTGAGACTTTGGGATTTTATAAGCTGTAAGCCATAATCATCCAAATTATAACAAATAAAGGCTTGAAATATCTCGCTTTGCATGTAATGATTGGCGTTTCACCTGTATGCTGGGGACTTTAGACAGTAAAGACGAGCGAATCACTCAAAAGTCATTTCAGGTTCAATTTGGCCGATTTGGTCCACCGATTTTTTTCAGGCTTGAATAACTTCTACCAGAATCAAAAGCCATAATAGTCAGCAAAAAACCCCATAAAAAAAACATATGTGAATCCAGCTCCATGTAATTTACTGTATACTCCCTTGGAGAAAACAAAAAAATATTTTATATAAGCTAGATATATAAAAACATATTTTTTAGGAAAAAATATAGATGTATATACCCCTACAAATATAATTTATTTGAGTTATTTTTCTCGGATAGGAGACCCAGATCCCAGTGAGGTTCTATTGCTATAATCTTACAAACAAAACAAATTATTAACTTTAACTAAACTAAATACTTCGGCACACGGCCACACATTTTTTGCACTTTTTACTTGGAACATGGCTCTCGTCTGAGTTATGACATGCATCCAACTCTTCAAACTGCAATGTCAAATAATTAACGCTCAAACTATGAGGCTCAATCAAGCTGACAATTAAAATGACAGTGTGCACTTTCTTTGTGAGTCACTAATAAGACAAAGAAACATTTAAAGAGTTCAGCCAGAAGGATTGCCTGCCAATAAAAATTTTCCAAAAAGTCCTCAGTCTCAATTATTAGGAACAAAAATATAATTTTTGGCAAGAATACTTACTCAATAAGCTGAAAATGATTTATTTGTATAATGGCAATGAACATATTTGCCTTCCAGACAAAGCCATATAAAAAAATCAAGATTTTCGACATTTGATACAGTGACAATTTCCCTTATATGCTAAATGTTCACACTCACATTAGCACAGACTTGACATTGGGTTCTATGGTTTGTTTCCAGCATAGTGCTCGTTCTGAGAAACTGTATTTTATATGTGGTCTTCTTCAAGTTAACACGTGTAGGAAATAAAGGCTCACCCTACTGTCACAGCACAAGTCAAATTGGTTTCCACTATGCTCGCCTCTGGAAAGAAATATAGTTAAAGGGATTGTCCCACAAAAAATAGTCTACAGTTTTCATACCAGCACCTGGATCTGAATACGTTTGTAATTGCATGCAATACAAAAAATTTTTTGTAGCCACTGAGTTATTCAGTACAGTCTATCTGTATAGCGCCACCTGCTCTTTGTGCTTTTTCTTATTTCTTTGTTCTCACTGAGATGGCCGCACATGCTCAGTTTCATCCTTCAACTGCCTCCTGAGCTGTGATAGGGAGAACTGAGACACGCCTCCTGAGCTGTGATAGGGAGAGCATGGACACACCCCCTGAGCTGCAGCACAAAAGACACTCCCCTTGAGCTGTCAGCTTGAAATAAATCGAGCAGAGCAATGAATGAGGAAATCTCTGGATTCATGGGAGGTACAGGGCTGGTTCTAGATTTGTTAGAAAGAGACTGACATGTACTATATGATGTCTGATTTTAATTTTTTACTTTAGTCATGGGATAACCCCTTTAAGCGCTACAACAAAAAAGCCTCACCCAGACAGCAGTATTATGCCTCCTAAGAAAAAGGTGTTGTGGAAATTTTATTATATGGAATTATGCAGACATTTTATCTTAGGATGTGTGTGTGTTTTATAGATTGTCATCTGTCTCCCTGTGTCGGATTTAACCGAGGAACGCTCTAGCAGAGGGTACTTGGGTTGAATCGGGACCAGTGGTAAAACTGTCAGTATGAAAACCTTCTCATGGGCTTGGAGACGTGTTCTCAGTGTGTAGAAGGACATTTGCCGGTTTGTGAGCACGAAGTGCAATGTGCTCGGCTTCTTCTCTTCAAATGTCTATACACATTAGAGAAGTTAAGTCTGCATAACGAGAGATACATATTATTCCTCTGCTGCGGCTTCGCTATCCCTTTCTGGATACATATCTGCTTTTAAGACATGCATTTCTGCCTTGTTGGTATACTCGTACCGTATACTGACAATAGCCGTGGCAATGTCCCACAGATAGTCTTAAATCTATAAGAACCAGTAGAATGATCTTCACTAGATACTGGTCACTTTGAGCAATATTGAATGGGGTCCATGCTGACAGTGATGGGGGATGGGCGGCCACCTGGCTGATCAGACAATGGACATGACTCATCCTTCCTTATACAGGGATAAGGTGTGTGCATTGCACTGTTTGGCCATGTTGATGCCCTCCCCTGTCCTTTGACATGTACCTGTACTTTCTTGGCTGACTGGCTGAAATTGTAAAGCCATCTCCTACTGGGCGTCGTGCTATTGCATTAATAAAGAAGGAGTCTGGAGCCGATTGGGGGAGTGCTCAGCAAGAACTCAAGATGATAACACCTTTGTCTGTGTCGTGAAGAGATTTACCTTTCCTTACACAAAGTCTGATGCGATCGGATTTCTACTACAAATATTTCTATTACAAAGGGCAGTCATGTAGGTGCAGGGAACCTTTTCTACTATATGTTGCATCAAGGGGAGAATAGATCTAACATATGGCTCCTGATGGAGCATCATACATCGACACACTAAGGTTGCCCAAACATGGTGCGGTCTGGTAGTGGGATGTGCATTCAGATTACCGCTAATTGCTCAATGCACCCTTACCTGCCATTTGAAATAATGAAGTGCGGGTGCAGCCCATCAAGTAAAGGTGCGTCTGAGCAAGTAGTGGTGATTCGCATCTGGAGCCCGTGGCATAAATGCACTGTCCACAAGGGATGGAGTTAAGGGTAATAAAAGGGGTGGCTTTTCCCGCCAATGGGACAGGGCATATTTCTGTTCTTGAGTTAGAGCCTCTGAGTTGTCAGAGTGACACAACTGAAAAATCATGTTTTGTGCTGCAGACTGGTTCAAAGCATACAGAGTCAGACAGCTGGGAACCAATGTGAACGCTTCATGGAGCAATATCCCCAGAGAATCTGAGAGGCGAAGAACCTCCCTGCAAACAGTAAGAGAGAGTTGGATGAGAGACATTGGGCTAGAGGGCATATTAAACTAAGGAGATGATGGAGTAAAACTTAGGTTGTAATTACACTGTCACAAACTTACCTGTCCGGGCTCCAGCTGCACAGATGTCCAGCTTCGTCGCGACTGCTCCGGAGGAGACACACTGCTAAGTAAACCCCGTCCCTAGTATCAGCTATTTCTCCACACAGCGGGCGTGTGCTGGAAGACACCAGCAGTGGGCTATGTGCTAGTGTTCTGACTAATAGAGTGCCTATCTACCTGTATATGACCTATCAAGTTCTGATCCTGAGACTCAGTGTGCTATTTAAACCCATTCCTGGCGATACACCAGTGCCAGTGATAGTCTCTGACTTACTAGCTCTGTTCATAGTTGCCTATTTTGGATTACTAGTGTTTTGACCTTGGCTTGTCCTTTTGACCACTCTCTGTCTAACGTATTAATACTGAGTTTCCCCTTTGTTTTTGTCCCTTAGTGTTGTTTGTCTCGCACCTTAGCAGAGTAGAGACGTCAACCAGTTGCAGACTTGCTACTTAGAACTTGCACTACAAAGGGAAAGGGGGCGGGGTTCTAGTTAGGGCTCATTGTCTGTGTCCGTCCTTATCTACTGACATCACATACACTGCCCGATCTTTGGGCAGTGTGAAAGCTGATGGATTATAACACATCTATTGGTACTCATTTGCACCAGCCTGATTACACAAGCTGATGCAAACTGAATG
The DNA here is from genome assembly GCF_014858855.1 of Bufo gargarizans. NCBI lineage: Eukaryota > Metazoa > Chordata > Amphibia > Anura > Bufonidae > Bufo > Bufo gargarizans. The sequence continues at coordinate 608,746,183 of NC_058082.1, forward strand.
CGGGAGGAACAATTCATTCCACCCTCATTCAGTTCTATTGGTTATCGGCAGAACATCCTTGGTTACACAGGGAGATGTGCTGCCGATAATCAGTCATCTATCACCCTGATCAAAGATGCCCATCAGCTGAACAACTGCTCGATTATTAGGAACGCTATGCTTAGTTTGACCAATTATTATGCGGTCTAGTAGAAGGCTGATAGACACATGTGAACAAGTCATACTGCCATACATGCTGCACTTAGAGGTAGCAGGACGATCTATAGGCCCTCCCTCAGTGCATTAGTGACACTGGACCACAACTGTGGTGATCACTATGCATCTTTTTTGCTAATTTCTATTACACATATTTTTTCAATTTTGGCCCCTCGTCCCCTGATAAGTCTGGGGGAACCCACCAAGACGAAACGTGCTGGAACATCTTTTGAGATTTTTTAAAAATATTTTTTAGTTTGGATTAGGGAGGGTATTGACAGATATTGGGTGTTCCTTCCACCAACTCCCCCTAATAGTTTTTTTTAGGGACCGGCAAAAGGGCAAGGTTCCGGATGGGGGCGCTCGTGTTAGGGCGATGACTCCATATTTAGGAGGTAATTAGGGCATAATAGACCTGACAGGGCAAGGTAGGGACAGGATTCACTTATTGCATTATCCCACCTCCCCCGTCATCGGCATCACCCCAACCAGTCCGGTATTAAAGTGCCAAATGAATTATCAACATACCGGTAAGAGTGTTGTGTTGTGTTATTGTGCATTCTGTCTATTTTTTTTTAGATAAAAGTTGTTTCAATTTTTATTATAGCTGCCTCTCTTGTGTTGCTAGTTATAATGTAGTTTTACATGCAACAACTTTAGAAAAAAAATGTTTTTTGCTGCCATTTTTTGCGACATTTTTTTCAGTAGAAATCATTGAGGCTGGCTATTTGTTGTCTATTTTTGTAGGTATTTTTTTTCTCTCAAAGAGCAGCATGGAATGATGTATAGCAAAAAAAGAAAATCCTGAAAAAAAGTGCAACAAAAACATTTGAAATGCATGAAAGACGGGCGTGTATTTTGAAATGCACTTTGAAAGACGGGCGTGTATTTCCGTATTCCAGAAGTCACAGCCCAGTTCTACTGAGTTGAATTCAAAGTGCCATATGGATCTACGTTTCTGTAAGGCTACATGCACACGACCGTATGTGTTTTGCGGTCCGCAAATTGCGGGTCCGCAAAAAAATAGGATGAGGTCCGTATGTCATCCGTTTTTTTTTTTGCGGATCCATTGTAACAATGCCTATCCTTGTCTGAAAAATAGATAAGAATAGGACATGTTCTATTTTTTATTTGCGGGGCTACGGAATGGACATACTGATGCGGACAGCACACGGTGTGTGCAATGAATGGGTCCTATATGGACACAGGAACAAAATACGTTTGTGTGCATGTAGCCTAAGTGCAATACATCGGGACCACGCAGTTAGACATGGGTACAATACACACATTTTTATGTACATGTATATATTTTATAATTTTTTTCCCCTCCCATACTTCTCATTTACGTTTGTTATTGTGTTTGTCATTTTTTATAACTATGTTACAATACAGGACGATTACTATTCGATTCCTCGATTTGTGTGGGGTGCCCAGATAGCCTGACATTGTAAAGACTATAATGTTTTAGACGCAAGGCAATTCTCTATGGCAACTGCATATACCCGGGGAAGAGAAACAGTGGCAGGCTGGTTGAAGAATGGCTGTTTTAACAGTAGTAGCTCTATCTACAGATTTACTAGGCATTGATTTACAAGCTGCGAATGAATAGTAGCCTTCAACAACAGGAAGCTTTGCTATTAAACCTCTTACTTTCAGCTGGAGCCTGGAGTCAAGCTGCACGGCTTACAGGAAAGTGCACAACGGGATCTCCCATAATCATCACCGTTAACCATAAGGAAATGTCTTCATCCCTCTGACACGGCTCTTAATCAGACACTGACAGCGCACCTTTGATCAGAATATTAGAAAACGGAGATTAACCGTTAAGTATCCAGCCAACAGCTTCTATTTGGAAAATGGAGGCTCTTTAAATCCGCACGCCCAATCCATTACAAATAAAATAAGCACAGATCAGGAATTTACCAATAGGATGTTCCTTCGGTTATTTGTGTCGTGTAAAAGGGAGAAAAATAGAGGTTACAAAAAATGCCACCCATAAAGGTTAGCGCGAATATTCTTAGGTGTCATGCCCAGGAGCGTGCATATGGAGGTGCAGATCCGTATTGTGCAGCATACAAAAGGAAAAATCTGCATCTATCTCCATATTTTTGGTGACTGCTACTTAAAGGGGTTACCCCATGATTTATGGAAAAAAAGGAAATCCATACATCATATAGGTTATAGGACATGGCAATCTCTTTCTAACAAACTTAGAACCAGCCCTGTATGATCTCACTTGGATCCAGAGATGTCTCCATTGATTGCTCCAGTTGCTCTCTTACTTTAATTTCAAGCTGGCAGCTCATGGCCTTTCTCAGGGAGTGGGTCCTTTCTGCTGCAGCTCTCTCTCTATCACATCTCAGGGAGTGGGTCCTTTCTGCTGCAGCTCTCTCTCTCTCTATCACATCTCAGGGGAATGTCCTTTAGGCTTCTTTCACATTAACGTATGGCTATTTCAGTGTTTTGCGGTCCGTTTTTCATGGATCCGTTGTTCCATTTTTTGTTTCCATTGTGTTTCCGTTTCTGTTCCGTTTTTTCCGTATGGCACATACAGTATACAGTAATTACATAGAACAAATTGGGCTGGGCATAACATTTTCAATAGATGGTTCTGCAAAAAAACGGAACAGATACGGAAGACATACGGATGCATTTCCGTATGCATTACTTTTTTTTGCGGACCCATTGACTTGAATGGAGCCACGGAACACGATTTGCAGGCAATAATAGGATATGTTCTATCTTTCAACGGAAAGCAAAAACGGAAATACGGAAACGGAATGCATACGGAGTACATTCCATTTTTTTTTTGCGGAACCATCGAATGAATGGTTCCGTATACGGAGCGCAAAAAAACGGCCCGGAAAATGAAAAAAAAAAAGGGTAGTGTGAAAGATGCCTTATGCTGCAGCTCTCTCTCTATCACATCTTAGGGAGTGGGTCCTTTCTGCTGCAGCTCTCAGACTATCACAGTTCAGGGGGCATGCCCTTTCTGCTGCAGCTCTCTGCATGTAGCTGTCACAGCTTCTAATAGTGAATACAGTTAAAGGATGAAATGGAGCACTTGCATCCATCTCAGCAAGGTGGACAGAGAAGGAAGGAAAATGACAAACAGCAGGTGGCGCTATACAGATAGAGTTCAGTGAATAACTCACAGGCTATGCTAAATGTTTAATTACATCCAATTGCAAACGTTTTCAGATCCAGGTCCTGGTTGGGAAAATGTTGGATATTTCTCGTGGGGCAAACCTTTTAAAATACTTCAAATAAATCACTTTTTGATTAAATTAGATTATAGCCTGCAACAATTCCCGTCACATAACACAGGATCTACTACAAAGTGGATATAATGTATCTTACAAGTCCCACTGGCCGCACATTTGTCATCAGCATCTAGAAAGCTTCCCTCTTACTATTATTGTGTGGGATGAAGCAGTGAAAGAAATCCGATATGGCTCAACAGACACATTCACGTATGGAGCTCATCTGTGACCCAGGCAAGACACATGACTTTTTGGTTTCAGCGTGACACTTCTGTCCTACTTATTAACCTCTGCTACTGGGCATAAGACGCTGTATTTAAATGGTAAGTCAGCGCTGTATTTAAAGGGTAACACAGGGTTAATTTCCTTCTGATCGCTTCCATGTTGAGCCAGCAGACAGTGGGGATTAAAGGGACTCTGCGATCAAATTTTTTGAGCTGCTATAATTAAGAAAAAAGACAGTGCAAAGCGCCACATAGGGTAGTACAGTCTAAGGGCTCATTCAGACGGCCGTAGTGTTTTGCGGAACCGCACATGGCCGCAACCATAATAGAAAATGCCTATTCCTCTCCTCTGTTGTGGACAAGAATAGGACATGCTCTAGCAGCAAAATTGCGGAACGGATGCAGACTCATTCATACAGCCGTCTGAATGAGCCCTAACTAGGTTGGGTTATGAGAAGTCACAACCACTACAGATTGGAGTCAGCGCGGCATCAGGTTAGAATCCTTGCCAGGAGAAAACCGGACGTCAGATACATGAGTCGAAAGTATCTGGGGGCACAAATGGGTCTGGACTCAATGGATAAAGGAAGAACCAGCCAAGACTCCAGGCTTCAATAGATATCTCCAATTTTTATTTCAAAAGCCCCTTCTTCATACAGACATTGGACATAAGTCAAGGGGTTGACAACCAAAATGCGAATCCCCGATATAGCAGACACCCAGAGCTAATGTTCTTTTATGCGGTTATGCTGATAGCAGGTGTTTAACTCCTCAGATGAGGAGCGCAAAACCCAGAAGCGCTGCGCTTCCGGGCCTGGAACGGCTCCCCCACGCTGCGATCAAGGGAGACATTTATTGCCTGTGAAAGGCCAGGGCCTGCTGAGGCTTGTATGCTTTTCACAGAAATATTCCAATGTAGGGCTGCAGGTGGCAGCACTACATTGGAATATACTGAATGTTCTATATATCAATGGTTAGATTTCCATTGATATACAGAAGTGGCAATCTAAGGATTGCATGATGTTAGGCCCTTGGGGGCCTAAATAAAGAAAAGAAAGGTTTTGAAAAATATAAAAACAAATATAAAAAATATAAAAATTCATATCGCCCCCCCCCCCTTTCCCAGGAATAAAAATAAATAAAAACTAAAAACATCATGTGCATCACTGTTGTGTGAAAACACCTGTACTAATAATATCTAAAAAAATATTTATCCCATGTGGTGAACAGCGTAACTGGCCAAGTTGTCTTTTTTTTTTTAATTGGATAAAAAGTGACCAAAAAATCTCAAAATGGTATCAATAAAAACTACAGAACTTCCTGCAAAATGTGATCCCTCATACAGCTCAGTAAACATGACCCTAAAAAAGTTATGGGAGTCAAAATATGGTGATGAAAAGAAAAATAAAATATTTTTTCAAAAGTTTTTATTTTGAAAAACTATATAAATGTGGTTTTGTTGTAATCGTACTGACCTGGAGAATGAAGTTCATGGGTCAGTTTTACCGCCTAGGGAACATCGTACAAAAAAAACTGTGGCAGATTTGTGGGGTGTTTTTCCAATTTTACCCAATTTAGATTTTTTTTTTCAGCTCCCCGCTACATCGTATGCAATATTAAGTGGTGACTTTAGAAAGTACAACTTTCCTCATACGGCTATGTGAACGAAAAAATAAAAAAGTTATGGCTCTGGGAAGGCACGGGGTAAAAAAAGAGAATGCAAAAATTGAAAATCAGCAGGGGTAGCAGGGGTTAAACAATAAAAAAAAAACAATATATAGTGCATGTAAAAATCAGCAAAGGATGTTTTATAAATTACTGTATATGCATTTTGGGGACCAAAGTTCTGGACCAAAATGTATTTATGTTGTGCCATCATGACAGTGTACACTACTAACAGTGAATGGCTTCCAGAAAAAAATCATAAATTATCATATAGAGCCCCCAAAGAATGATTTCTGACTTTTATTCATAATCATTAGAATTGTACGGTATCTGACAACAAAAAATCCATATGAGAATATGGTGCAGAAATGAAAGAATATATGAAATATAAGAAGCAAAAGAACATATGAACACTCATGAAATCAGTCCTATTTTTATTGTATATCATGCAGAGGGTGTCCACATGGTGAACCTCTCCCAAGGTGTGAGGACTTTGGATCAAGATATATTATCTGATTTTTTTGGTCTTGGGCCATGAGGACCCATGGGAAACTCTCCTGCCCAAGAAAACATGAAACACGCCTTTACAAGATGTTTATTTGTAGCAGCTAAGCAAACTATAGCGTGGGCTTGGTAGAGTTCCTCTATAGGTTTCTCGTAAGTCTAAGTAGCCTCTCTGGTAACATGGTGAATGAAAAATTGACAACTGCTTTCGAAGAAAAACAGTTCTACAAAGGTTGTCTCCCTGAATTTTTTTCGTGCACACCGCACTCTGGCTCATGACCTATTAATTTCCAGTTACTACTACTTTTGTTCTGCATCTATTTAGCGTGCTCTTTTCTTACCATGTGATTGTATACAGTACTTAGTAACTATGTAAGGAATTGTTAAAGGGGTTGTCCCATGACCCATGAAAAATACTCTACATTTTTCAAAACAGCTCCGGGATCTGAATACTTTTGGAATCGCATGTAATAAAAAATGTATTATAGCTGCTTAATAGTTATTCAATATAATCCATCTGTATAGCGCCACCTGCTGTTGGTTCTTTTTCGAATGTCTCTGTCCACTTCAGTGAGTTAGTTGCACATGCTCAGTTCCATTCTTTTTCAGAGGATTGTGTTGTCTTTCTTTCATGGTATCATCCCACCTCAACATTCAGCCCAGGTGACTGCATATAGGTTGAAGGTTACATGGTCTCAGTTTAAGTTCTCTGAGACCAAATGAGCAGGAGAACTCTATACATCTGTTCACATGATGCAGTATTGCATGGTTGCTGTTGTGGCTTTGATGCTGTGCCAGTGGGTATTGGGGCCCAGTGCCAAGGGGGCTCAGTCTGACAGCAGGGTTGCTATTGGACTACCGGGTCTTGCCGCCTGTGGGTGCTGTGTTTAGGCGGTGGTGGTTGCCACGTGGAGCTGTGCCAAATTAGAGCAGGTCCCACAGTAAAGAGGCAACCTTGACGTGGTGAGTGGGCTTGACCACAATCTATACAAATGGCATCATGTACAGTTAGTGGACTATGGTGTTGTGTACTAGTAATTATGCTGAGAGGTAATGTAAGTTGTACTGAGAAGCAACAGATCAATGCAGAGCTTGTGGATGTGCGTCCCATGTATTTTCTCTTTTTAGGGTCCTTTCACACTAGCGTCGCTGGATTCCTGCAGGAATTTCCGTCGCTTTATCGTTCCTGCAGGCTGCCGTATGCAAACGGATACCATTTCTCACAAATGTATTGCAATACCGGATCCGTCTCTCCAATTGTCATCCGGAATAACGGATCCGGTATTTATCTTTTTCAAATTTTTAAAGGTCTGCGCATGCGCAGACCGCAAAACCGGATTCATTTGTCCGGAACACTTAGGGCCGGATACAGCATTAATGCATTTCAATGTGCAAGTGTTCGGGAATTTTGGATGGAGAAAATACAGTAGCATGCTGCGGTATTTTCTCCGTCCAAAAACCGTACAGTGACTGAACTGAAGACATCCTGATGCATCCTGAACAGATTACTCTCCATTCAGAATGCATTAGGATAAAACTGTTTTTTTTTTTTTTTCCGGTATTGAGCCCCTAGGACAGAACTCAATACCGGAAAAGAAAAACGCTATTGTGAAAGTACTCTTAGTTCCATTCTACAACTGCCACCAGCTACAGAAAAAAGACACACCCCTGAGAAAGGACACACCCACTGAACTGCCATCTTGAAATGAATCTAGGAGAACAAATGGAGCTATGAATGGGGAGATCTCTGGATGCACGTGAGGTACGGGGCTGCTTCTAGCTTTGTTCTTGAAGGAGATTGTCATGTAGAATTGTGATTTTGTTATATACTTGTTCAATTGCAGAGATTTTCCAGGAGTAGAAAGACTTGGCAGCTTTCTTCTAGAAACAGCGTTGCACCCGTCTATGTATTGTGTCTGCTAAATGACCTTGAGCTGCAATACTACAGACAACCTGCAGACAGGTGGGGCACTGTCCAGAAAGAAAGCAGCTAGGATTTCCCTTTTTTCTGTACCCAATGGCTTAATAATACAAGCCAACGGAGCATACTACTGTTCACACAATGAGACCAAAAGGCCTTTTCTGCATTTCGTACCGTTCCTGCTCCAGCGTTATCCTCCTGCCTCCTGTGTGCACATTGTAATGGGAACTGGAGTGATAGGTTTAGTTGCTTTCATCACTGCCTTTAGCCTGCTATTCCTGTATTTATTATTATATATTATTATATTATCTTCTATATATATAAAGAAGGACATATATATGTGTGTAAGTATGTTCCGCGATCCCTCAAAAATGCAACCATCTATTTCAACGAAACTTGGTATACACATCCCTTTCTACCTGGAAAGAAATCTTGTAGGGGTCTCAGCTCTCTAGGACGTACCGTTCCTGAGATGTTCCCAAAAAATGACCTGCATTATCCAATACAAGCCTGCAAGTCTTTCTCTTCATATCCCAACTGCCATACACACGGTCACATGTCCCTTATCAGCCAATAGAAGCTCGCAGTCCCTTAGTCTCCACATATACACAGTTTTACTCCAGGTTTCCATAACAACCCAGCTATTTTTCTTCAGGCTAGAGCTACACGACGACATGTGTAGCTCTAGGTCCACGCTGGAACGCATCGGCAGCTAAACTTCACACCAACCATGAGAGGTGCCTTCCCTTACCAGCGTTCCCTGGGCTCCATCATGGGGGCACACAGGGGGCACCCCCGGCTCCGCTTCCACCATCAGCGCGTCTCCTTGCTGCAGCGCTCGCCCACGCACCATGCCCCGCACCATCCACTACCTCCCCGATGCGTTCCACGGTGGAACGCATCGGCAGCTAAACTTCACACCAACCATGAGAGGTGCCTTCCCTTACCAGCGTTCCTGGGGCTCCATCATGGGGGCACACGGGGGGCACCCCATTCCATCATACTGTGATCCAATACGGGAGGCACACCATCGCTCACTCCCGGTTCCTCCACCACGGCATCTCCCACAGGTGTTTTTCCACGCAGGGTCACATGTCCAGGTCAGAACAAGCTGGGCAGGCACCTCGCGGGGACGCCGTGGCCGGTCGGCACGGGCACCTCATGCGGGCTTTCTGGAGCAGCCGCGGGTGACGGGGCTAGGCACGCTGCGGTGCCGGTCCCGGATATAAAAAAAAAAAAAGGAAAATGTCCGCTCCTGTTCTAGTTCACCTTGCCGCCATCTTTTGTCCTTCCAGGCACGTCCAGGTGGTTTTTCTCTTCCTGTCTTGCACCAACATGTTTCTCTCCGTGTCCTATCGCCTGTCACGTCCAGGCTCACTGCCTGTCCAAATCTCCTGATACGTTCAAGTTCCATTATAGGTCCGGTTGCCTGGTATGTCCGGGGTTTTTTTTTTTTTTTTATAGGTCAAGGTCTCCGAATGTCCAGGATTGCCTCCACGCCCTCCTGACCGATACGTTCAGGTTGTTCTGTGGGCCTTCAGCCTGACACGCTCAGGTTCCGTTTCGTGCCTGTTTGCCCGACACATCCAGGTTCCCGTCTGCATGTTCATCCACCTGATACGTTCAGGATTCCGTCTTCGTGTCTGTCTGCCTGATACGTTCAGGATTCCGTTTTCATGTCCGTCTGCCTGATACGTTCAGGTTTCCGTTTTTCGTGTCCATCTGCCTGATACGTTCAGGATTCCGTTTTCATGTCCGTCCACCTGATACGTTCAGGTTTCCGTTTTTCGTGTCTGTCTGCCTGATACGTTCAGGTTTCCGTGTTCGTGTCTGTCCGCCTGATACGTTCGGGTTCTCTGTTCCGGGTTTTTCTGCCTGATACGTTCAGGTCCTCGTCATGGCCTCTTACTGGTTAATCCTTCGTCATGTCCTCCCTCCTGTTACGTGTGGTTCATGTCCCGTTTTGGTCAGTCAGGTTGGTGACCTGTTCATCTTTTCAGATTTATTCTTGGGGTCGGCACCTCACTTCTCGTCACTTTCCTTCCTTACTGTCCTGTTCTATCTTTCTCCCTCTCCACAGGTGCACCTATCACGGTCAGCTCAGGCGTCTTCATCTGTCTCGTTTGGGGCCTGTCGCTCGCCATTGCCATCACGCACGGGTCATGTCTCCTCACTGCCTGCCACTTTGGTCAATTCCACACTGGCAGCCAGTTGGGGCTTCGTTTCCAGACGCGTCTCGGCTCTCGGTCGTGTTCAGGTCCCGGCGATCTTCGTTCGCTTGGTCACTCCAGGTCATGTTCACCACTACCTGATACGCTCAGGCCGCTCGGTTTTTTCGTATTTTTCTTTCAGGTTGTCCTTCCATCGCCTGGTATCGTTTCAGCGTTTCTTACGTTTTTGGCCTGCCACCTCCAAGGTTCCTTTCTTCCGTTTCATCACCACGTAAGTTTCGTCTCACCAGCACATGTTGGGGTACCTCTCCCCGCAGGTACCAGATAAAAAATTGTTTTTTCCTCACTTACCAATCTCAGATTCGCAGGGTGTGAAGTTCACCCTCCTCACGGACTTGCCCGAGTTTTGGTGCAATTGCTCCCAGGTTCCCAAACAATTTTCCACCCCAAACCTTCTGAGGCTTCAGGTAAGATAAAAAAAACAAAAAAAAAACAGAAGGGTTGCACGAGGAGTTGTCAATTCACGTCAGATCCGTCCACAGGGTCCGGTTTTTCTTCGCGCAACATGTCCCACGTCTCGGACATTGAGGACTCGATGTCCATCCCTGAGTCAGCGGTCTCCGAGGCAGGCAGCCGCGCATCTTATAGGCATTGGACCATCCCCAAGATGATCGCCGAGCTGAGGAAGAAAGGGATCCGCCACTCGGCATCTGCACGGAAGGCAGAACTATATCGTCTGCTCTTTCCCGAATCTCCCGGCACTCCCGAACCTCCCGGAGCCTCCGAAGAACTGGTCTCCATGTCGACCATCCAGCTCTCCCTGACCCAACTCCACGCGACCATCAATAATCTAGCGTCTTCGATGTCGCACATTGATTCCAGGCTCCAGGCCGTCGAGAGCAAGATCGCTACGCCTCCTCCTCCGCCAGAGCCCGAAGCCGTTCCTTCTACTTCCCAAGCCAACGTCCCAGGTACAAGTCTGGTCTCTCCGGACATCGCCCCCGCTTTCTTTGTGCCAGAAAACATCAGGCGGGATATCCTGGCAGGAAAGGACATAAATTTGGCCGCCATTCTAATCTCTACCCATGACACGGTCGAGAACCGGACAATCGCCTGTGGTGATGTATCAGTGGTGCTGAGGTCCAAGGATGTCCGCCTCAACAAGAAGCTGTCCATCCCCGAATTTTTGCTGACCTTCAGCCTGTACCGGGACATAGTCTGCTCCATTCATCCCCAACGCAGGGCAGAATTAGACACATACATGTACAAGGTCACCGAGCTGGGTTACAGATACGGCGGCACCGCCTTCTACGAGTATCACCGGTCCTTCTCTGCCAAAGCTGCAGCGGCTTTCCTCCAGCACCAGCATGTTACCAACTGGGCGGTGTTGGATATGGAGATCTTTTGCAGGCACTTCGCCGGGCAAAAATCCCCTGCCTGTGCCAGCTGCCAATCGGTCCTCCATTCATCTGATTGGTGCCCCCATGTCTCCAACCCATCCTCGGCCAGGCCCACATTCAGCTCAGGGGCGCAGAAACCCAACCCCACCACGGACAAACTCGGTCGTCCCATCTCTTTCCTGGGAAAAAATCAGATCTGCAACAACTTCAACCTGGGTTTTTGCAGTTATGATAAATGCAAGGCTTTGCACGTCTGCGCCATCTGTTTCAGGGCCCATCCCCAGTCCTCCTGTTCTCAACGCACGTCAAAGCGCTCCTGACTAGGCGGGGTCAACGTTGACCTGTTACTTTCCCTCCTCCATCAACATCACGATCCCAGTTTTGTCCGATTTCTCACACAGGGTTTCTTGGAGGGTTTTCATACCGGGCTAGTCACCCTTCCGCAGATCAGTCATGAGTGCCCCAACCTCCTCTCCTCGCTGGCAGATCCCGGGGCGGTGGACGCTCTGTTGGAGGCAGAGTTGCGGAAGGGGTTCATGATCGGTCCTTTTGCGGAATCCCCGTTCCCCCTGTACCGGGTCAGCCCCATAGGTCTGGTGACAAAAAAATCATCCAATAAAAAAAGATTAATCTATGACCTGTCTGCTCCTCATGCATCCAGCATCCCCAGCCTAAATTCTCTGGTTCCGTCGGACGAGTTCTCCATGCAGTACTCGTCCCTGGACGAGGCCGTGGAGCTCATTCTACAGTTCGGGGCAGGAGCGTGGCTGTCAAAAGCGGACATCGCGGATGCCTTCAAGTTGCTGCCTATCCTGCCTCACCTGTGGAAGTTCTACGGCATCAAATGGAGGGCAAAGTATTATTTTGCCACCCGCTTGACGTTCGGGTCAAAGAGCAGTCCCTGGCTCTTTGACCAGTTCGCCCAAGCGCTCCATTGGCTCTTGGTCAACCATGCCCACTGCCCGAGGGTCATCCATTATCTGCATGACTTCCTGCTCATCGAGCAGGCCGTACACGCCCCGGACAGGTTGGACAGCCTCCTCAGCCTGTTCAGCCGCCTGAACGTTCCAGTGGCTCCAGCTAAGGTCGAGGGCCCCGCCAGGGTGATCACCTTCCTGGGCATCACCCTGGACACCATCAGGATGGAGGCCAGCCTCCCCCTGGACAAACTAAACAAGTTAAAGGACTCTGTGGCCAGGCTCGTGGGCACCCGCACGGTGTCAAAGTTGGAACTCCAGTCTCTTTTGGGGTCCTTCAACTTTGCCGCCAGGATCATGCCCCAAGGCAGGTCTTTCACCGCCGGCTTGCTCAGACTCCTCCCAGCAGCCTCAGATCAACATGCCCTCATCCACCTCGGGCGTGACGCGCTGGCGGATCTGGCCATGTGGTCTCTATTTTTGTCCAGCTGGAATGGCATCTCTCTCTTTGTTCCTCAGTGGGACGAGGCCTCCCCCCTGGTGTTCTCCGATGCTGCGGCTTCCCTCGGTTTCGGGGCCATCTGCGGGGATCAATGGTTTGCGGGTCCCTGGCCCGCGCAGGTCTCCTCAGACAAGGAGGCTGCCAGGTCCTCCCCCCTGCTCGAGGTTTATCCCATCGTCGCAGCCGCTCTGGTCTGGGGGCAGTCATGGAGCAACAGGCCAGTGTGCTTCATGACTGACAACCAGGCGGTGGTCGACATCCTCGCCAGGGGCAGGTCCAGCTCCCCCAAGGTCATGCGTCTGGTCCGCAGGCTCACCTGGCTGTCTCTCCTAAATAACTTTCGTGTCATCTGCAGGCACATAGACGGCAAGAAGAATACCGCGGCCGATGCTCTGTCCCGGTTAAACTTTAATTTGTTTTTTCAGGTCATGCCAGGAGCACGGAGAGTCGGGATCAACCCTCCGGGGTTCGAAGCCCTGGTCATGGACTAGAAGAGTACATTTCCGCAGCCCACGGTCTCATACGCAAGTCTCTCTCGGCCAATTCCGCCCGGAACTATTTAACAGGGTGGAACACCTTCAGGCGTTTTGCCCGCCTTAACCCCAGGGGGGGCAGGGACAGAGTCTCCTTCGTCCTGGCCTTCCTGGCATACTGCCACAAGGAACTCCATCTGTCCCACAATACCATCAGACTTTATTTAGCGGGCATCCAGCACCACCATATGATCAGTCACCCCAATCATGCCTCCTTCTTTTCCTCACAGGCGGTCAAGGCAGTTCTGAGAGGCATCCAGAAGCTCTCTTCCCCTTCCATCCCCACCCGACAACCAGTCACAGGGGAATTATTCCAAAAAATTTCTGCCGCCCTAGATGGTAATCCCTTTGGCCCTTTTAGAAGCTTGATCCTCAAAGCCGCTCTCTACCTCAGCTTCTATGGGTTTCTCAGGCCGGGGGAATTCTGCTGCACCTCAGCCCGGAATCCAGGACCGGTCATCAGCCAGCTCCACCATAGTTCAGACCACTTCACTTTCTCTCTACCTTCCTCCAAAACCTCCCAGGTCGGTCCACCGGTACAGATCGAATACTTTAATTCATGCAATCTTTGGTGCCCAGTGTCCGTGTTCAGTCAGCTGCTCTCCTCTCTCCATGACAGAACTCCCGATAGCCCCCTACTGCCATTTCCCGTGCTGTCACTGACATCCGCACAGTTCATCAGACATATGCGTTCCATAGCTTCGGGTCTGGGGTTCCACGCTGCTTCCATTTCCGGACACTCCTTCCGAATCGGGGCCGCATCGGCAGCCTCCAAACATGGTGTCCCCGCTCACGTCATACGGAAGATGGGACGATGGCAATCTTCCTGCTTTTCCCGCTACATCCCTCATCCACGGGTCGAAATTGCCAAAGCCTTTTCCAGTCTGGTTCTGTAAAACTTCCAACTTTAAACCACCTAAAAATCCTTGTTTTGCCCCCTTTTTTGGCTACCCGCGTCACGTGGCTAAAGGCACACCACTAGCCAAGTCCACACCACCAGCCAAGTCAGGTCCCACCGTGTCCGTTCACACCCTCTTCCCACACTCCCCCCGGAGCCTTGACCACAAGTATAGCAGGCTGGATTCCCAGCCTGCATTTGTGGGAGGGGCGTAGGGTATTTAGCCGGCTCACGCCCTCCCTCTGGTGTCGGCATCGTGCAGTGCCCCACCCGACCCTCCCTCTTTTTCAGCTTCATTCAGCTCAGACTCCCTGGGTTAGCCCCCTTTTTTGGCTACCCGCGTCACGTGGCTAAAGGCACACCACTAGCCAAGTCCACACCACCAGCCAAGTCAGGTCCCACCGTGTCCGTTCACACCCTCTTCCCACACTCCCCCCGGAGCCTTGACCACAAATATATATATATATATATATATATATATACCCCAGTATCTTCAGATATGTTCTTTAGATATGATGGGGATCCTGAAGCTTATTGCTCTCAGCAGGATGCACAGAAGTCTGTAGCCAGCATGTAGATGATTTATCTTTCTCTGACAAATGCACAGCAATCTTCTTTTATGGGCGTTTAACTGTCTGTTGCATTCAGTAACTCTTTCAGTCAATGGTTGGCACAGATGCTGTCACTCTGTTGCTTTTGTAAACCACAGGGGAAGGATGCGTCCCTATTAACTCTGGTCTTTGCTGCACAGGCATCCACAGCTCACACTAGCCTGACTCCCTTCCTCCTAGAGAAGAAAGGATGGTGTCAGCCCTGCCTAGCAACAGTAGAAACCTCCCGCTCCCTCTAAATACAGCCTGTGGGATATCTAATAAACAAAACATGGTACATTAACACTTGCAGTAGGACAATGCACATTGAGCTACTTCATGGCCCCTCTCCTCTGGGCCAAAGGACAGCTGTATCATTCAACCAGAGGACCAGAACATCTGTCTTTCAGAGCGGCGGGGAAGGGCGGGGGGGGGGCAGTCGCTGTTTGATCAACCTAATGCAGAAAACATTTTATAGTGAAGCACCACCTCCTGGGCACTTTCCAAAGAAATATTTGGCTGAATAACAGTTTATATTTTTATATATGTTTGTACTCCTAGTGCTGTCAAGAATGTATCATGGTCAAAACTGCTGACAGACACCATTTAAAAGCTTACGATAAAATCAGCCACAATAGACTGGAAGGGACTCAATGACTTCTATTGTAGAGTTTCCTAGGCATGCTCTGTGACCTGTGCAGAGGTCAGGAGGGAGTAGATAAGTTGTGATATCTCCTATTGTGAATGGTGGACCTTGTGTTATCTATACATAGGTGATATCTATAATCATAATTCTGCCTGTGATGATAATGTGATGGGTACTGCAAAGGTACCTGTCAGAACACGTTATTACGACTAGTGGCCAGTGTGAAAACTGCATGATTATAGGTTGTTTTTTTTTAAAATAAAGTAGCGATATGGAAAATTAAAAAAGGATCACCAAAAATTCTTAAAATGTGACTTAACCAATTGGTCATTTTCTCATGACACATTCCCTTTAACTTTGAGCCACAGGGGGACACAAATTTTGTATTCCACTTCAGCACCTTACACAAATAAAGGGGAGGAATATGCACATCTACAATTATATATGTTTCATGATAAAAAGCACAATGAAGAAAGATAAATCTTCCCTCCAAATCAATCAAAGAGGAAAGCAGATCTGCAGTTTATGGGTAAATAACACAAAAAGAAAAACTGTATCATTTCTAAATTTTTTCTATGTTTTCTTCACAAATGAAATGAAAAGTTGAGGTGCGTGACATATGTTAGATACTGAACGTACATTGTTGCCTTCAGTGAATGTTCTCATGATTAAACATAAAAACGTGCACAAACAAAGCTGTAATACAAATGAACACTGTACAAATTTGCTGCTTTGTCCGAGGGATTGAAAGCAGATGAACAATATAAGTGTTTAATTAAGAAAACTTAAACCTCTTTCTGCTCATAAAGGCCTCTGCTCTAGAACAAGGAGAAGAGATCAAACTAAAATAAACAGAATTTTGTCCTTTTTTCCCCCCAACGTATGGCTGCAGATGAAAGCAAGTCCTAAGGAATTAATCACGGAAAGATCTTCAAGGAGAAAGGAAAATTATATTGGAAATGCTGGAATCCTTCAGAAATTTTACTTAACAGTAGATCTCTTTTTTAATGTCTTCTCTGCATAAAGTTTTAACTGTTGCGAGAAGCATATGAGAATATTATATTTATTATATTTATGATATCAATGATACTGCTGATTATATTTGTGAAAAAAACTAAACATACAAGAATAGCAAAATGTATCTATCACATAAAAATAATAATAGTAATAATTATATATATATAATATATATATATATATATATATATATATCGGTATATATATTAGATTTAGAGACTGTCTAACAGACGTATAGTGCACTTGTGCCTATAGACTATTACAACCAACTAAAAAGCGCAACTATGCTCAAAATACAACAGTAAAATAAAAAACATATGTAAGCTGCAGTATGCTCATCATGTTACACTAGTTCTGCTGAACATACCTGTATGAATTTTGCATTCATTTTACTGAAACCCTAAATAGACATGAACAGCTGCAGGGGACCGATCAGCTGCAGGGGACCAGCTGTTCCCGTTAGCCAGACCCCTGCTGTATGTGCCAGCATCAGTGAAAACACCAATGCCGGCGCATTAACCCTCACTATGCCGCGGTCAGCGCTGACCGCGGCATGTGCGGGTTGTGTGGAGGAAGGGAGGGAGCTCCCGCTCCTTCCCCATCGGGTCCCCGCCCTGCTGTGACGGGGACCTGATGGCAGGGAAGGCAGCCCGATGCCTTCCTCAGGCATCGGGGCTGTCTTTCATAGCAGCCTGTGAGATTCAGCCCCCTGGATCTCACAGGCAGGAAGGCTGTAAGTGTATTACAGTGTGTAATACACTTACAGCCAATGCATTACAATACAGAAGTATTGTAATGCATTGTACAGGGGATCAGACCCCCAAAAGTTGTAGGGAAAAAAGTTAAAATAAAGTATTGCATAATAAAAAAAATAATAATATGGCTCTCAGAAAATGGTAACACAAAAACAAGATTTAATTCTGTTCAAAAATGCATTTACTATGTAAAAAATAAAAATAAAATTATAGACATATTAGGTATTGTCATGTCCGTAACAACCTGCTCTATAAAAATATTACATGAGATGCCCCCTCAGACGAATGCTGTAAAAAAAAAAAATATATATATATATATTTGCCAAAACAGCCATTTTTTGTCACCTTGTATCACAAAAAGTATAGCACCAAGCGATCAAAAAGTCTTATGTACCACAAAATAGTGTCAATCAAACCGACATCTCATCCCACGAAAAAATGAGACTACCTAAGACAATTGCCAGAAAAAAAAAAGGGCAGTCAGAAAATGGCAACACAAAAACAAGATTACTGTGTAAAACTTAACAAAAATAATAGACAGATTGGGTATCGCCGCATACGTAACAACCTGCTCTACAAAAATATCACATTATATGCCCCCTCAGGTGAATACTGTAAATAAATAAATAAAAATACACCAAAACAGCCTTTTTTCACCTTGCCTCACAAAAAGTGTAATACCAAGCAATCGAAAAGTCTTATGTACCCTAAAATGGTACCAATGAAAAGGTCACCTCATCTCGCAATAAATGAGCCCCCACATAAGACAATCACTCATAAAAATAAAAACCAATGGCACTCGTAAACCAATCCATCAAAATCTGCTCTGCAAAAGCCATATGGCGCTCCTTCCGTTCTGAGTCCTGCCATGTGCCCCCACAGCAGTTTACCACCACATATGGGGTGTTGCCGTATTCAGGAGAAAATGGGTAACAAATTATGTTCTTTTTTTCTCCTGTTACCCCTTGTGAAAATTAATAATTTGAGGCTAAAGCAACATTTTATTGGAAGAAATGCAACTTTTCATTTTCACAGCCAAGTGTTTTCAAAATCCGTAAAACGCTTAGGGGGTCAAAGTGCTCAGTACCCCCCCTTAATATATTCTTTGAAGGGTCTAGTTTCCAAATGTGATCACTTTTTGAGGGTTCCAACTGTAGGGGTATGTCAAGGTCTCTTCAAATTCAAAATGGTGCCCAAAAACCATTCTAGCAAAATCTGCCTCCAAAACCATATGGCGCTCCTTTCCTTCTGACCACTGCCACGTTCCCATAGAGCAGTTTACCACCAAATATGGGGTATTTCTATAAACTTCAGAATCAGAGTAATGCATATTGAGGCTTAGTTTGCTGTTGACCCTTGCTGTGTTGTAAGAAAAAATTTATTAACATGAAAAATCTACATAAATTTCGCCTCCATTTTCCTTTAATTCTTGTGGAACATCTAAAGGGTTAACAAAGTTTGTAACATCAGTTTTGAATAATTTGAGGGGTATAGTTTCTAAAATGGGGTCATTTATGTCTGGTTTATGTTATATAAGCCCCTCAAAATCACTTTATAACTGAATTGGTGCTTAAAAAAATGGTTTTGGAAATCGTGTAGAAAATTAGAAAAATGGCTTCTAAACTTCTAAGCCTTCTAACGTCCTAAAAAAAAAAATGACATTTACAAAATGATGCCAACATAAAGCAGACATATGGGGAACTGTTTTATGGGCATTACTATCTGTCTTAAAAGTAGAGCAATTAAAATTTTGAAAATTCAGAATTTTCCCAAATTTTTGGTAAATTTGGGATTTTTTATAAATAAAGGAAAAATATATTGACTCAAATTTAGCACTGTTGTGAAGTACAATGTGTCATGAGAAAACAGTCTCAGAATGGCCTGGATAAGTAAAAATGTTTCAAAGTTATTACCACATAAAGTGACAGATTTGCAAAAACAAGTGTTAATTGTCAGAAGAAAGAGTGGCTTGTTCTGAACGAGCCAGAAAAATTCTCCCTTTTAATTGGGAGCAGCAACAGTACAGTGTGGATGTGGAAATGGTAGAGTGGCATGTAGTTGCAATAGTAGAGGTAGTAGTAGTAATAGTTGTGGCAGTAGGGATAATAGAGGTGGCATGATGGCGGCAGCAGTAGCAGCCACACATTTCAGAACATGATGGTAGGCAGGCAGACAGTGGCAGTGGCATGATAGGTCAACCATCAGCAAGGACAGATCTATTCATTGGCCTCAGCCCAAGGAGAGTGAAAATCATTACCCATCCCTGCCTCATTTATTTTGAAACACTGTTTTGTACACTGCTGGGGGACAACTTTGTATGTTTGGGTGCAACATTGCCCTATGCTGCGTTGAAAACCCCTCTAAGTCGACACTGGAGGCTGGACAAAATAGAAGCAGTCTGGAACATTGTTCCAATCTGCCTGTCCACAAGTCCATTAGGTTAGGAAACATAGTGTATGCCGGTGAAAAGCCAGAGTATAGGTAGGCGGTATGTCTCCTTTTGTTGATTTGCATCAGCCTGGCACGGCACATGAAAAAAGTTGTTCCTTCATGTTGATGATACTGAACTGTTGATTGCTGCAGCTTCTGCTGCTTGTGGTGGTGGAGATGCCAGGAGATGGGTTACAGGTGCCAGGAGGCAGACAGAGGCCTCACAGTCAGACACGCAGCAGTAGGCCACTGCTCACTAAAAACTGCGGCAAGCTGTGTACATAGTATATCCTGGTAATAAAATAATTTGACCTTCCTTTCAGTCACAGGAAAACATTACTCCATTTTGCTTTGATAGCGAGGGTCTAAAATCATGGCTATCCAGTAATCATCAGATTGCTTAATGTAAGGATATAATTATTATTACATAAGCAAGCAAGCATACAGCTTAGTCATTCTCTCTGGCCAGTGTGTCAAGGCCAGTGTGTCCCCCACCCCACCCCCACTGAGATGATTGTTCATCATGGCCGGTGTTGTCATCATCATCAGCCTCCTGCTTTTCCTCCACCACTCCTTCTCCTACTCTAGTGCTAGCTCCTCATCTTCTTCTCCAATGGGACTTTGTCTGTGTGGGTCCCCAACAGCTACAGGGCGGCCAGCAAAATGCACAAGTTGTTCCTCTTCCGCCATCCCTTGTTTCATCAGCATAAACATCTGCTCTAAGAGAAATATCAGGGAGATGACATCCCTGATGCCACAGTTGTCCCTGTTGACAAATTTGATGGCCTCTTTGAAGGGCTTGAGTACACAACAATTATCTCTACTGAGCTGCCTTCTGCCTGTACTCGAAACGACACATGCTCCCTGCTTAGATGGTCTCGTGCACAACAAAATTGTTTCACCACTTTACGCTGCTCATACAATCGATCTAGCATACGCAAGATAATTCATGTCAGTTGGAATGTCGAGGATCAAGCCGTGCAATGGCAGACCGTTCTGTCACTGCGAGTCTAGAAGGATGTTCCTTGTTACATATGAATGGCTGAAATGCAAAGACATTCTTCTGGACATGTCCAGCACCCTCTGCAACCCACTGTATTTTTTCAAAAAGCTTTGCATGACTACGTTTATTACGTGCGACATACAGGAAGCATGTATTATGTCCTTGAAATGCAGAGCAACCATGATGTTCCAGCCATTATCACTAACCACCCTGCCCAGTGGAAGTTGGCAGGGAGACAACCAGAGGTATACTTGCTGCGTGATGGACTTTGGTAAGTGATCGGCTGTGTGGCTACTCTCACCCAGGCCAATCTGCTTTATCATGGCATAGCAACGCTTCACTTCACACACATGCCAGGAGGGAGAGAAAGTGTAAGTAATGATCTGCCCTGCTTCTGTTGGGGAGAGGAGGATGTCCATTGAGGAGGATGTGGAGGAGGTGCATAAGCTACTGGTTTGGGAACCAGACCAACACAAATGTGGAGATGTTAATAGGATCTGGCTTTCTTGCTGCAGTAGTGCCTCACTACTGCCGTGCAAAACATTGCCATGAAAGACATGTACTGTCCTTGCCCATAACAGCTTCTCTAGGTGTCCACAGTGGTGTGTACCTTGCTGCACAGTGAGCATTGCCAGGAGTGACCCATGTTCACTGCCATGTGTGTGTACAAGGCAGGGATGGCTTTTTTTAGGGAAATAATGCAGGCTAGGTATCTTCCAGAGAGGCGTAGCGATGCCATTAGCATAATCCACCTAATCGTACTGCAATGACTGCACAGATACTGTACTGCACGTGAGTGGATACTGCCTGACTGTCACAAAGGAGACAGGGAGAAGGACACTTCTGTTGCACAAGCTAGTGACCACTTCTATTTTTTCCTCAGTAACTGGTGATCATCATTATCACCCTCCACGTCACCTGCACCAACCGCCACCACCCTGGCTACAAGTGACACTACTATGTCACCCCCCACCAAGACAGCTATTCATGGGGTTCCCCCACCTCTGTCTGAACCTCCTCCTCATAGCAGTAAAAAAACTAAAACGGTGACTGTTCTCAGAAAAGTCATCAACATTGTGACGATCTTGAGTATCTTTCATAGCCATGAGGTTTTGTTGCCCTTTCTTAGGACAAAAGAAGGCAGACCACTAGTAGGGGGTGAAGACAGAGATGATGCAACTGAAATGCACTAGCATTGGAGTCTATGAGAAAATTTCCTATAGAGCACTATTACAGGCAACGGCTCCATAGGAAATACTATGCAGCAGCCTCCTGTCATTCGCAAAGACAGGCTGCACACAAGCTCCGGCTCCTCCGATGGCCGCACAGGGGAGCCGTGCGCTTCCGGTGTTTCACACGCTCAGATGCCGTAGTCAGGATTGACCAAAGCATCTGAGGGGTTAAAGGTCCACGATCGGCATTACTCCCGGTTTTGGACATTAGCCGCGGGTGTCTGCTATAAGAAACAGCAGGCCACCCGCAGCTATGGCACCCGCTCCGCTCAGGAGCAGGCGCCATCTTTAAAGACTTGGCTAGCGCCATACTAGTACGGCCCTGATCAGGAAAGGTTTAAGCAATTCCATTAGGATTTTAAATCATAACATTTATCAAGTTAAAATATTACATTTTTTTACGTTGAAGAAGAATCCACTTTTTCCCATGACTGTTGTCTGCTATTCTAGCTTAGTCTAAGGCCTCTTTCACACAGGCATCCGGGATTTGCTCTGGATGCATTGCGCGTGCGTTGTGGGAAACCCACGCGAGTAGGCACGCAATTGCAGTCAGTTTTGACTGCTATTGCGTTCTGATGTTCAGTTTTTTCCGAGTGCAATGCATTTTGCATGAGCATGAGAAAAAACTGAATGTGGTACCCAGACCCGACCGAACCTGGACTTCTTCACTGAGTTTGGGATCGGTGTTCTGAAGATTTTATAATTTTCCCTTATAATATGGTTATAAGGGAAAATAATAGCATTCTGAATACAGAATGCTTAGTAAAATGTGGCTTGAGGGGTTAAAAAATAAAAATAAAATTAACTCACCTCATACTCTTGTTTGCGCAGCCGACATCGTCTTCTTTCTTCCTCTTTCAGGACCTGCAAAAGGACCTTTGATGACGTAATCACGCTCACCACGTGGTGAGTGCAGTGACGTCAGCGCAGGTCCTGCTGAATGAAGATAGAAGGATCCTTTTGCAGGTCCTGCAAGAAGAAGAAAGAAGACGATAACGGCTGCCTGATCAAGCGGATGAGGTGAGCACGGTGATGTCAGCACAGGTCCTGCTGAATGAAGATAGAAGGATCCTTTTGCAGGTCCTGTAAGAAGAAGAAAGAAGACGATAATGGCTGCCTGATCAAGTGGATGAGGTGAGCATGGTGATGTCAGCACAGGTCCTGCTGAATGAAGATTCTGACACAGTGTGCTCTCCGCATCCATTCCATCCCCATAGAGAATGAATGGGTCCGCACCCGTTCCGCAATTTGCGGAACGGATGTGGACCCATTATTACAGACATGTGAATGGAGCCTAACTCTGTATAATCCTAACCTCCATTACTCAGGCAAATAAGTCATAACAAATCAGAGAATTGTATTTTTACTATTTTTAAAGTATGTGTCTTTACTGTCACCTAACTGTCTTGAAATGAATTTAGGACACATTTATGTGAGTATTTGCCATAAGAAAGTTTTGACTGTGTTCAGGTTCACAGAAGTTACATGTCTGTCCATGTTAATTCCTGTAAATGCAATGGTTGGGGGGGGGGGGGGTTGTTGGAGCAAGGATCTGGGCGTTTTTCC
Source organism: Bufo gargarizans (assembly GCF_014858855.1). NCBI lineage: Eukaryota > Metazoa > Chordata > Amphibia > Anura > Bufonidae > Bufo > Bufo gargarizans. Next base: position 608,769,615 of record NC_058082.1, read on the forward strand.
AAACCAAAAACCAATATAATCTTTCCCATTACATGTTTGGACAGTGGTAAAAGTAAAAATAGCAAACACTAATTTCTTCCATTCTTAATAAGGGATACAACCACTATGAGGTATCTTGTCATATAATTCTTCGTAATATGATCTCTACTTCATACCACTGGAGCATTTGCTGAGTAATCAGTTTGCTGACATGTTTGTCATAACTTCAGACTCCATTTGCACATAAAGAAATACAAGTCTTCCAGCTGGACCAGTGCATTGGGAATAAACAGTGTTCTAATATCAGGAAAATCTGTGATTTGAACTACAGAAGAGATCGAAAACTAGTTCTTTCTAGTTAAATCTATTGCATATTTCAAATGTTTCCTCTAAAAGTAGACTTTACCCCTTCCCCATGTTCACTGTACATGTACTGTAAAAGTCAGAAGTTTAAATATGGAGTTGTGCCTGGAATCTGTGATTGTGATTGGAGATAACTCCTAGCATTGACATTTCACCCCTTAGATGCAGTAGTTAATTGCAATCCTTATATCTACTAGGTAACTTAACCCCTTCCCGACCTTAGTGGGTGTCATAGCCACTGGGTTCCTGTTGTTTTACACAGCAGACAGCTGGAGGCAATGTCTGTGATCAGCGATAACTCAGATCATTAATATTTAACCCCTCAGATATCAAGGTCTATGCAACTATGACATTTGAGAGATCTTTCCCTGAGAGTGCTGCGATCACAAGGTTTGAAGGCTCCTCCGCTCTGAGATCAAGAGAGATGTTTGGTTGTTGTGACAACCTAGGGTCTTGTGACTGCTCCGAGGCCTTCCAGAGCTATGTCCAGACCTATAGAGCCCTATAGGAGTCTATGAATTTCCGATAGACTGCAATGATAATTTATTACAGTTTATGAGACAAGTGATCTGGGGGAACTTAAAAAAAGTTTAAAAAAAAGTTTTTAAAATATAAATTTCCCATATCATTATATAAAATATATATACATATTTATCCTATAGGTTGAATGCCTTAACAGGAAAAAAAAATTAAAAATTGCAAATTTTATGTATTTTTCTGCTTTACCTCCTCAAAAATCTGAATAAAAAGTGCCGAGGCACAGACAGAAACCCACCTGTACTCTGTAGTGCTTCCGTGGGCTTCCAATCTGTGCCTCTTTTCCACACCACACCGTATCTTCCGGATTGCAGACCCATTCAAGGGAATGAGTCCGCATCCGTGATATGGTGCGCACACGGCCGGTGCCCATATATTGCGGACTTGCTGTGTGCGGGCCACAATACAGACACGGTCTTATGCTTGAGGCCATATAAAGTAAAATGTAGCTTTTATTCCATACTTGTTAGAATATAATCTCATTGCGTCCATGAGCAGAAACAATACACCAATCAGATTGTTTCTGCTTAGTTGCCCATAGCACCTTTGGAAAATTAAAGGTGGAATCTGATTGGTTGCTATGGGCACCTAAGCCAGTTCTACTTTACTCCAGTTTGATAAATCTCCCCCTATGTCATTATATTTTAACAAGTTTGGAATAAAAGCTACATTTTACTTTATTGGAGTGTCAGATTTATCTCTTACATTGCACATAGAAACTTAAAAATGAATATGACAAAAGACATTAAGTATGACGTACGGGGCAAAACTTGAAATAAGAAAAAAGTCATGAGAATTTTCCAAAACAAACATTACCAGGATTGGTAGAAAATCCCTATTTATTTTATGTTCCTCCGAGCAGTGGTATGCTTGGCTTCTGCTCCCGTAGAGCGAGTTTTCTTGTATTTTTTAAATGATGTCAGGTCTAATATTTATCATTTCTAGAGAAGGTTCCAAACCAATTGAGATTTATCAGTTATTAGGAATGCTATGTTTGGATAATCCTGACATATAAATTTGCTCCATGAATATCCAATAAAAGTACAATCATTAAGCAAAACTGTAAATGGGCAGCTAATTGACCCGGCCATTTTTAGAAGCGCTGACAGTATAGCCGTCGAGCATTAGGGAGCTGGTTTTAGCCTGGTACAGATTTGTTTTTTAGTATGTAAACAAGGAATTAAACTTTCAAGACATGTGATTAACCCACCCAGAATGCTTTATAAACATACATAGACTCCACATATGGGATCACTCAGTTATTAAAAGTAAGTGTGCAGGACCTCAATCTCTACAAACATCTTCTCCAACTCTGCACAATGAAAAAGGCATCTAAAGACAAACAGACTGTACACTGGCTGGTGTTTAAGCTGACAGCAGATGTACAAACGGAAACTACCATCCGCTGCAGTAAGACCAGTACCAGTAAGCTCCCGTGAAAAAAAGGCCATTGTTACTTTTCACCTTTGCCACCAATAAGTAAATGGACTTTTGGTAGGTTCTATCATCAGAAGATGACCTACAGTATCATTTGAAGGGGTATTCCAGTTGTGAGAAGCAATCAACAAGATAGGGGATAACTGTTAGATCATTGGGGGTCCTACCACTGGGATCGCGAATGACCATGAGAATGGGGACCCTGTACCATGCAGGGCTCCCTAACATGAGAAGAGCAGCACGTTGAGCATGTGCACTGTTTCTCCATTCATCTGTACATGAGTTCTGGAAAGAGCTGAGTACAGTGCTTCCAGAGCTTCTACCTCACTGCTTCCAGAACTTCTATAGAAATAAATGGTGTGCATGCACAACCTAATGCGCCATTCATTTCTGAGAGCCCCAAAAGGGTAAGGGGTCCCCAATCTCATCAATCTCATGATCGGCTTGGGACCCAGCAGTAGCACCCCCCCCCCCCCCCCCAGAACCAGAACACCCCTGTAAATCAATTTTTTTCTATTTTTATTGGCTTCCATGTCACTATTTACATAGAACAAATAAAAATCAGGCATCTCAGAATCCCCTGCATCTGCACCAGAGCAGCCACCCTCCCTTCTGTCCCTGCGCTGAAGTACTGGAAGCCAAGAACAGCCCACGGAAGAGGTGAGTAAGTCAAGTGATCACCACCATCTTGCAGCTGCTGAGAATGCCCCACCGTTATGCTTGCACTGCGATAGTTTGATGTTTGTAATAAGTAGAGACGAGCAAATAAAAAATAAAAAATTGATTTGCACCTGACTGCCGGAATAGAAAGTGCTCTTATTGCCTGGAAAAGTCCCTCTAACCCTTTGTATCTCTCCCTATGAAATCACAAATTGTTTAGTAGAATCACAACTTTTTAAGAGTTTTCGGTCGAATTTCCTCATTTTAGAAACTATTTGCTCATCTCCAGTAATAAGCCTTGAATTAAAGTGTATGTAAAGGCTAGAATATAAGGACTTTAACTGGAAGGCCAGGATCTTAGCTTTCAAATTATGCTAGACTCTATTATTCTAGGTGCAATGTTTGGGACGCATCACTCGTTTGACATTGGCGAGCAACATTAAAATTCTTCCTGGTTATGTGTGTCTGTAAAGTGGTAAAGTAGGGACGTTGTATATAACATTTCTCCTCCTGTACAGGTTCCAGTGTCCCAGGATGTGAAAAAGGAACTTTTCATCACGTTATCACCCCTAAGAGAGGGGTATGAAGATACGTACACTATGAGCTCTCTGATCCCATTTGGAGGGGGAAGCTTTGTTTCTTCTAAAGGTGTAAAAAGATGACCAGTTCTACACTGAATCACCTCATGCACCTAATTAGGAAATGTGTTTCCTCCGTGACTCAGATATAAAGGTCATAAAAGATTTTTGGTCTAGTTAGTTCTGGTAAATATTATATTAATGCATCTGCATAACTTAATATTTGTGTCTGATAAAAAATTGCGTGTAGGCACCCTCAGGTGTAAAGAGTTTTTTACACTGTGCCAGGTGTCTACTTTCAGAAAATATATTGGTAGGAGAATATAAGATGATTATTTTGAGTATATTATTCAGGTTTAATATGTGTTTGTCAAAAATGGTAGATGTGATTTGGCAGTGAAAGGGTTGAAGGGGTTGTGAGTATTAATACAGTTTAGCTCCATTCAATTCAGTGGAACTGAGCTGCAATATCAGAGACAACCCAGGTGTGGTGCTCTTTGCGGATGAATAAAAACATAGTTCTCCTCTGACAATGACATCTCTGACATCGCCTTTGACAGTGAAGAAGGACATATACCTCTCATATACCACACTTTCGAAATGAATATTTTACTGGGGTGAGTGGCCAAATATTTTTTAAGATTTCTTAATACACGTTATTTCCATTTTTTTTTTAAGCTAGCTATTAGAGATGAGCGAATCAAATCCAACGAAGTGGAATTCGATCTGAATTTCAGGATAAATTCGATTTGCCGCGAAGCCAAATTTCCTCGTGCTTTGTGGTAGCGATTTAACGTGAAATAGTGTAAAAAAAAAAAATAAATCATACTTATCGCCACCATTTGTTTGTGACGGGCCGAGCACCATTATTTATTGAAGATCTCGGCCAAAATCCTATGCGTGGTGACATATGACTAGAGATAAGTGAATTTTTCAAAAATTCGATTGGCCGGTTCGCCGATTTTTTTCTGAAAAATGTACTTTGTTCCAAATTTACTCGCAGCCAATCGCGTTAAAAAACAGCTATTTCCTGGCTGCTGAGATCCTTGATAGTGGTGTATAACTCTGTGCCTTGTAGTAACACACATAGGAAGTCTGTTTTGGTAGTGAAATAATACTGTGAGTCCGTATGACATGCAGATGTCAGGCGTCACACTTAGAATCACTGCACACTTCACTTATTTGGGCAGTCAGGTGCCAAAACTGACCAAATACCTCAAGTATTAACTCAGCCTTACAGGTAGATGTTAGCGTCAAGAAGAAGCGCACTCCTTTTACACCGTCGGCAGCTGATTCCACATAGATGTTATCAGAACCTGTTCTATTAAACGCTTATACAAGTAGAGCCCCCCAACAGAGTGGAAAGGGTGTCAGCAGTAAGTTTGTGTTGACATCACTGATTAATTTTCCCTTCCTCTGATCCGTCAGAACAATAACCCACAAAAAACAGATCCTGTCTGTGGAGTATCCGCCTTCACTCAGTCAGCATTTGCCCAATAATCCATCAGTATTGCTAATGCCCCAAAAAAACTAGAGTGGATCTAAAACAGAGATGACACATGAATGGAATATTTGCAAATCTTCTGTGTTTTGTACCCACTCCTGCTTTTGGCTACCAAATCATAAGCTAATTATGATGGGACCATACAGGCCTTACAGCTGCTACACAGACAGGATCCGTTGTGCGTCTCATTTTTCCTTCCTTCTGACAGATCATAAGAAAGGTCAAATAAATGATGATGTCAGCCAGGCCAAAAGGCAAAATAGTGGATCAGTCATGAAGTGGGGAGGGTGGGAACAGCATGAGAAGTCCACAGAGTGGCCCTATGACATAGTGGTGAGGTGGAAGCAGCATGAGGAGACCACAGAGTGGCCCAATTACAGGGTCTAGAGTTGGCAGCAGTATGATGAGGCCACTGAGTGGCACAATGACAGAGGCTGGAGTTGGCAGCAGTATGAGGAGGCCACCGAGTGGCACAATGACAGAGTCTGGAGGTGGCGGATGCAGCAGCAGCATCAGGAGAAGGGTACCGAGAGGCACAATGACAGAGTCTGGAAGTGGCGGATGCAGCAGCAGCATCATAAAAAGGCCACCGAGTGGCACAATGAGTCTGTAGATGGCAGCAGTATGATGAGACTACCGAGTGACACTATGACAGAGTCTGGAGTTGGCAGCAGTATGAGGAGGCCACCGAGTGGCACAATGACAGAGTCTGAAGGTGGCGGCAGCATCAGGAGGTTGTCATTGTTTTCATGTACTTTTTGTATATTTGTTGTTTCATAATATATATTTTTCACACGATTTCACACTGCGTCATTTGGTCCATAAAACAAAAGGAGTTTTTTAGTCACCCATCATTTTTACCGGAAAAAAAAACACTTTGAAAGAGTGGCACAATGACAGAGTCTGTAGTTGGCAGCAGTCTGATGAGGCAACCAAGTGACATAGCTTGGAGGTGGCGGCAGCATCCGGATATCACAGAGAGGCAAGGTGACATAGTGTGGGGATGGCATCAGCATGAGGAGACCTCAGAGCAGCACAATGACAGAGTCTGGGGGGTGGTGGCAGCATGAGTAGGCCACAGAGTGGCACCACGACAGAGTCTAGAGGTGGCGGCAGCAGCAGCATGAGTAGGACACAGAGTGACACAATGACATAGTCTGAAGGTGGCTTCAGCAGCAGCAGCATCAGGAGGAGGCCACAGAGTGGCACAATGACAGAGCCTGGAGGTGGCAGCAGCATGAGGAGACCGCAGAGCGGCACAATGACAGTCTGGAGCTGGTGGCAGCATCAGGAGGCAACAGAGTGGCAAGGTGACATAATGTGGAGGTTGGTGGCAATAGCAGTACCCGCTGAAGATGGTGGGTGAAAGAAGGAGCACTTGGCATCAGATGTGTGGCATCAGGCGGGTAACAGCATCAGAATAGTAGCTGAGGCAGGTAGCCAGAAGAAACTGGTCTCTTTTGTAAAATTGTTGGTGTGGCACCATGGATGATCTAGTCTGATGCATCAGGCATTGGTGTGTGGAAATCCTGGCTGATCCACACCTGATTCATCTTGATGCAGTGTCCCACTATGTGCTATATGTGGGAACTTTAAACTGTTGCTAAATGTCATTTCAAATGTGGTATAATGCTGCAATTCCCTTTAACAGGCTGGCAGTGTCATTTACCTTTATTCACCCCTAGGTGGTTCTGGCACCACTTATATATAAATATAGCTAGGGGGGGGGGTCAAGTTAGTGTGTGTGTTGAGGATGAGAATGAAGAGAGGAGGACGTTAATGGAGGAGGTGGAAATTTGTTTTTCCACCGAAATAATTCACTAAATATTTGACCACATATAACTGCAGCGCTTAACACTGAATACAATATTTTTTTTCCACCAAAATAAGTCACAAAAGATTTTACCGCATATAACGGAGCACGGAGATGGAAAGGATCCTCGGATTCTCTCCGCACTATACGGACGTCTCAGAAATGAACCGCTGCGTCCGACAGCAGCTCCTGGGAAGGTCATGAAGCGTCCCGGTCATACGGCATCTATTCGCTCCGCTGAAGGATTATTTTGAAAGTGTGTAGAAGCCACACGGGGCCGCCATGCTGCAGATTTATCACGGAGACATCATGGAGATTTAACCGCATATAACCACAGCTCTGACCGCTGAATAAATGTTGTTTTTCAACCTAAATACTTCAATAAAGATTTTGCCACATATAACCGCCACACTGACCGACTGCTACCGCTGCCACTTCCGTGAACCCCTGCACCACTACTTCCTAGGTAGGTAGGCTGCTGCAAAGCAGGTGCTCTACTCTGGGCACGTTTGGCTCCTGACCTCCCACTTCTGCCACCCCGCCCTTTAACACATATAACCGCCAACGTGAACTGAGAATGTATTTTTCTGTTTATACTGAAATAGGCCACTAAACGCTTTCAACACATATACCCACTGCCGATGTGAACTGAGAATGTATTTTTCTGTTTGTATTAAAATAGGCCACTAAACGCTTTCAACGCATATAACCGCCGCCGATGTGAACTGAGAATGTATTTTTCTTTTTGTACTGAAATAGGCCACTAAACGCTTTCAACACATATAACCGCCGCCGACGTGAACTGAGAATGCATTTTTCTGTTTGTACTGAAATAGGCCACTAAACGCTTTCAACACATATAACCGCCGCCGACGTGAACTAAGAATGTATTTTTCTGTTTGTACTGAAATACAAAATAACACATATAATTGTCGCATTGACTGACTGCTACCTCCGCTACATCCATGAACCCCTGCACGACTACTTCATGGGTAGGTAGGCTGCTGCAAAGCAGGTGGTCTACCCTGGGCACGTTTGGCTCCCGACCTCCCACTGCTGCCACCCTGCTGACTCCCAGCCATGCTTTCAACACATATAACTGCAGACGTGAACTGAGAATATATTTTTCTTTTTGTACTGAAATAGGCTAGTAAACGCTTTCAGCAGAAATAAATGCACTAGTGAAGTGCGTATATATTTTTCTTTTTGTACTGAAATAGGCCACTGAATGCTTTTGCCATAAATAAGTCGACCAGTTAAATGCGTATATATTTTTATTTTTCTTATTTTACTGAAATACGCCCCTATACACTTCACCAGAAATTACTGAAACAGTGCACTGCGTATATATTTTTCTTATTTTACTGAAATACGCCCCTATACGCTTTCACCAGAATTAACTGAAGAAATGCAGTGCGTATATATTTTTCTTATTTTACTGAAATATGCCCCTATATGCTTTCACCGGAAATTACTGCAACAGTGCAGTGCGTATATATTTTTCAATTTTTTACTGTGATACGCCCCTGTACGCTTTTAACAGAAATAACTGCAACAGTGCAGTTCGTATATATTTTTCTTATTTTACTGAAATATGCACCTATATGCTTTTAACGGAAATAACTGCAACAGTGCAGTGCTTATATATTTTTCTTTTTTTAATTAAATACGCCCCTATATGCTTTTAACAGAAATAACTGCAACAGTGCAGTGCGTATATATTTTTCTTTGTTTAATTAAATACATCCCTATACGCTTTCACCAGAAATAACTGCAACAGTGCAGTGCGTATATATTTTTCTTATTTTACTGAAATATGCCCCTATATGCTTTCACCAGAAATTACTGCAACAGTGTAGTGCGTATATATTTTTCTATTTTTTACTGTGATATGCCCCTGTGCGCTTTTAACAGAAATAACTGCAACAGTGCAGTGCGTATATATTTTTCTTATTTTACTGAAATATGCACCTATATGTTTTTAACAGAAATAACTGCAACAGTGCAGTGTTTATAGATTTTTCTTTTTTTTTACGAAATACGCCCCTATACGCTTTTAACAGAAATAACTGCAACAGTGCAGTGCGTATATATTTTTCTTTTTTTAATGAAATACATCCCTATACGCTTTCACCAGAAATAACTGCAGAAGTGACCTGAGAATATATTTTTCTTGTTGGAATGAAATAGGCCACTATACTCTTTAACCAGAAAACAATTAAATAGTGAAGTGCGTATATATATTTCTGATAGTACTGAAACACGCCCCTATATGCTTTCACCAGAAATAACTGCAGAAGTGAAATGCGTATATATTTTTCTGTAGTACTGAATAAGATACTAAGACATAAGCCTCTATAGGCTTTTCAACATAAGACTTGCAGCCCAATAACAAAAATCTTGAATGACAGAGCTGTCTAATGAATATTTGGATCCCCAAATAATCATTCCCTGCACTTGTAAATCACTTTCCTATCAATGTCCCTACCGCCTTCTGACATCTCTACCTGCACTAAGATGCTGTGAAATGATTCCTCCTTATCCTTTCCTTTCACTTATAAATAGTTTTTTCTTTTTCTTTTTTCCCACAATTCTTTTTCCAATTGCTGTCCCTAGCGCCTTCACATGTCTGTCCCTGCACTCTGAACGCTGGAAAATGTCTGACTGTAAGATGGATGACGTATTTATAGGGCTGTGACATCACAGGGCTGGCTGGCTGCTGATTGGCTGCATGCAGGCATGTCAATCTGGGTGATCCCACCTTCCCAGAGTTCCTTGCGCCATGTCCTCAGTCCTCACACATGTAGCTGCCATTTTAGGAAAAATGCAATTTGTTACCACGAAGCGCGAGGAAATTCGCATTTGTTGCAAATAATTTTTTTCCGGAAATTCTAAATGAATTCCACTTCGTCAGCTTCGATTCGCTCATCTCTACATATGATGTCACCACGCCGGCCCGGCGTGATGACGTCAATTCAGGCCGCATGAGATTTCACACCAGATCTTCAAACAAGATGGTGGCCACCGGCCCATCACAAGCAAATGGAGGCAGTAAGTGTGATTTTAATTTTTTTTTTCCTGTTAATTTTACACAGTTTTATTACTCTTGGATGCCGCGATCATGTATGAACGCAGCATCTGAAGGGTACAATGACGGGGAGTGGCGATATCACAGCTCCCTGTCATTGCATCTGCTACAGTTGCAAGAAAAAGTATGTGAACCATTTGGAATTATATGGATTTCTGCACAAATTGGTCATAAAATGTGATCTGATTTTCATCTAAGTCACAACAATAGACAATCACAGTCTGCTTAAACTAATAATGCACAAAGAATTAAATGTTACCATGTTTTTATTGAACACACCATGTAAACATTCACAGTGCAGGTGGAAAAAGTATGTGAATCCCATAGACTAGTGACATCTCCAAGAGCTAAGTGGAGTCCAACTGGAGTCAATCAATGATATGAGATTGGAGATGTTGGTTACAGCTGCCCTGCCCTAAAAAGTTCTAGGTTTGCTTTTCACAAGAAGCATTGCCTGATGTGAATGATGCCTCGCACAAAATAGCTGTCAGAAGACCTACGATTAAGAATTGTTGACTTGCATAAAGCTGGAAAGGGTTATAAAAGTATCTCCAAAAGCTTTGCTGTTTATCAGTCCACGGTAAGACAAATTGTCTGTAAATGGAGAAAGTTCAGCACTGCTGCTACTCTCCCTAGGAGTGGCCGTCCTGTAAAGATGACTGCAAGAGCACAGTGCAGACTGTTCAATGAGGTGAAGAAGAATCCTAGAGTGTCAGCTAAAGACTTACAAAAGTCTCTGGCATATGCTAACATCTCTGTTAGCGAATCTACGATACGTAAAACACTAAACAAGAATGGATTTCATGGGAGGATACCACAGAAGTGAAATGCTGTCCAAAAAAAACATTGCTGCACGTTTACAGTTTGCATAAGAGCACCTGGATGTTCCACATCAGTACTGGCAAAATATTCTGTGGACAGATGAAACCAAAGTTGAGTTGTTTGGAAGAAACACACAACACTATGTGTGGAGAAAAAGAAGCACAGCACACCAACATCAAAACCTCCTCCCAACTGTAAAGTATGGTGGCGGGGGCATCATTGTTTGGGGCTGCTTTGCTGCGTCAGGGCCTGGACGGATTGCTATTATTGAAGGAAAAATGAATTCCTAAGTTTATCAAGACATTTTGCAGGAGAACTTAAGACCATCTGTCCACCAGCTGAAGCTCAACAGAAGATGGGTGTTGCAACAGGACAACGACCCAAAGCATAGAAGTAAATCAACAACAGAATGGCTTAAACAGAAGAAGATACACCTTCTGGAGTGGCCCAGTCAGAGTCCTGACCTCAATCAGATTGAGATGCTGTGGCATGACCTCAAGAAAGCGATTCACACCAGACATCCCAAGAATATTGCTGAACTGAAACAGTTCTGTAAAGAGGAATGGTCAAGAATTACTCCTGACCGTTCTGCACGTCTGATCTGCAACTACAGGAAACGTTTGGTTCAACCAGTTATTAAATCCAAGGGTTCACATACTTTTTCCACCTGCACTGTGAATGTTTACATGGTGTGTTCAATAAAAACATGGTAACATTTAATTCTTTGTGTGTTATTAGTTTAAGCAGACTGTGATTGTCTATTGTTGTGACTTAGATGAAGATCAGATCACATTTTATGACCAATTTGTGCAGAAATCCATATAATTCCAAAGGGTTCACATACTATTTCTTGCAACTGTACTTACAAAAAATGAGCTTCGTTATGATGTAACTTGTCACAAAGCAAATTTTTTCATAAAATTCGGCGAAGCAGCCGATACAAGTTTTCCAAAACTTTGCTCATCTCTATTCGCTATGAGAAAATATTTTAGCAGGAGAAGTAGAGTTTTCTATTTGTATTATTTTCATAGAAATAGTTATTTCTTTCTCAGAATCGATAGGGTATGTAATAAAAATACATTATATATTGGGTACTTTTAACTATAACAGTTAAAGATGAGCAAGTCAATTCTAAATTTGTTATGAAGTTTCACAAAAATTGGGATTCTAGAGAATCTAAAACTTTTGTGATTAGTTTAGGACGAATTGGTCTAAATGGTGGCCGCCATTTCAGAGGTCAAAACACAGAGAAGGGGGCGTCTTTCTCAAAAAATTTATCATTTCAGGAACATTTTTAATCTAATATATAAAGCTGAGTGTATGTGTATATGTATTTACAATCACGAAATTTGGCACACAGGTACATCAGGTGTCCTGGAAGGTTTTAGACTGGGTCTCAGCTCTCTTGGACGTACCATTTTTAATATATTTCCCAAAAAAATGCAAATATGGCACATCACATGACCTACATTAGCCAATAGTAGCCTGCAGGTCTTTCTCCTCATATCCCAACTGCTATACACACGGTCACATGACCCTTATCAGCCAATAGAAGCTCGCAGGCCCTTAATCTCCACATACACACAGTTCTACACCAGGAATGGTCAAGAATTACTCCTGACCGTTCTGCACGTCTGATCTGCAACTACAGGAAACGTTTGGTTCAACCAGTTATTAAATCCAAGGGTTCACATACTTTTTCCACCTGCACTGTGAATGTTTACATGGTGTGTTCAATAAAAACATGGTAACATTTAATTCTTTGTGTGTTATTAGTTTAAGCAGACTGTGATTGTCTATTGTTGTGACTTAGATGAAGATCAGATCACATTTTATGACCAATTTGTGCAGAAATCCATATAATTCCAAAGGGTTCACATACTATTTCTTGCAACTGTACTTACAAAAAATGAGCTTCGTTATGATGTAACTTGTCACAAAGCAAATTTTTTCATAAAATTCGGCGAAGCAGCCGATACAAGTTTTCCAAAACTTTGCTCATCTCTATTCGCTATGAGAAAATATTTTAGCAGGAGAAGTAGAGTTTTCTATTTGTATTATTTTCATAGAAATAGTTATTTCTTTCTCAGAATCGATAGGGTATGTAATAAAAATACATTATATATTGGGTACTTTTAACTATAACAGTTAAAGATGAGCAAGTCAATTCTAAATTTGTTATGAAGTTTCACAAAAATTGGGATTCTAGAGAATCTAAAACTTTTGTGATTAGTTTAGGACGAATTGGTCTAAATGGTGGCCGCCATTTCAGAGGTCAAAACACAGAGAAGGGGGCGTCTTTCTCAAAAAATTTATCATTTCAGGAACATTTTTAATCTAATATATAAAGCTGAGTGTATGTGTATATGTATTTACAATCACGAAATTTGGCACACAGGTACATCAGGTGTCCTGGAAGGTTTTAGACTGGGTCTCAGCTCTCTTGGACGTACCATTTTTAATATATTTCCCAAAAAAATGCAAATATGGCACATCACATGACCTACATTAGCCAATAGTAGCCTGCAGGTCTTTCTCCTCATATCCCAACTGCTATACACACGGTCACATGACCCTTATCAGCCAATAGAAGCTCGCAGGCCCTTAATCTCCACATACACACAGTTCTACACCAGGTTTCTATAACAACCCAGCCATTTTTCTTCACTGCTGTAGGTCAGCTTTAAAGGAGCAGGGTGCTGTGGATGACACTGTTAAGGGAGCAGAGTGCTGTGGAGGTCACAGTTAAGATGGCAGGCAGGGTGACCATTCAGGCCACCCTCAAAAGATGCACTTAAAAACCCCACCCCCAGGTCCTACTAGGCCTTGCCCCCTACCACTCCACAGCCAACGGGGATTGAAAAAATTAAGGTCTGTCAGATGCAGAGCTGGGTGACTTTCTCTCTGCAGCTCACGCTCAGACAGCACAGTGCTGCTGTCTCAGAGTGAGCTGTTCAAAAGGACATCCCTGGTTCCGTCCAGGCCCTGCACCGGATGGAGGACAGGGAGTCTGAAAGCCGGACTGTCCAGCCTAAAATCAGACCTCTGGCCACCCTAGGGGCAGGCTGCTGTGGACGTCACAGTTAAGGGGACAGTCTACTATGGAGGTCAGTGCTAAGGGGCAGATTGCTGTAGAGGCCACTGTTAAGGGGATGGGGATGGTGATTGTGGAGGTCACTAATAAAGGGGAGGTCGCTGTGGAGGTCACTGTTAAAGGGGTGGTCTGCTGTGGAGGTTTCTGTTAAGGGCGCAGGGAATGGTGGAGGTCACAGTTAAGAGGACGATCCGCTATGGAGGTCACTATTAAAGGGGTGGGCTGCTTTGGAGGTCAGTTAAGGGGACTGTAACACCTATCAGTGTTAAGGGGCAGGTGCTGTAGAGGTTACTGTTAAGGGGCGGGCCTCTGTGGAGGTCACTGTCAAGGGGGTGGGGTGCTGTGGAACTCATTGTTAAAGGGGCAGGCTGCTGTAAAGGTCAGTTAAGGGGGTGGGCTGCTTTGGAGGTCCCATTTTAAGGAGATGGGACATTGTGGGAGGTCACTGTTAAGGGGGTGGGGTACTGTCGATGTCACTGTTATAGTGGATACTGTGGATATCTTTTAACGACACATAGAAACATTAAATTAAATAGATGAAATATACCCGTGCGAAGCCGGGTCCTTCTGCTAGTTAATAATAAAACCCAACAATGCTGTGTGTTATAAAACAGGTTGTATGTTACCACCAACTACCTTCCATTTTATAGTCATATATGTGCAACACGCCAGACCTGCAGGGTATGATGAAGTGAGGTCACAGTTATGGGCAATCGAGGGTACTCACTATATTTGCGGAACCCTGGGCAGGCGCGTGGCAGTGAAGGAGAGGTAGACACAGTTCCTCTGGGGCACGCTCTGTAGATAGGGACCAGGCCTGATGGTAGTTGAGGTGCCCTGGATGTTACAGGTATTTTGTGTGCCTGGGGCAAGGTCCCTGTGGTATTCGTGACGCCAGTGCCTTTGGACGGTGGCACGCCGGTTGGTGGTTGGAATGATGAAGGTACACAAGTATATAGTGAACCAAAACGTAACTTTACTGAACAATCCAACTTTGTACAGCAGGTGTAGCACAGTCTTCAGATTACAGTTCCACAAAGGGGCTTATTCACAATATGGCAGGCAATAGTCATGCAAGTTACACTGAGGGTAAATTCCACAAGCACTCAGCAGCAGGTTGTACTTTTCCCAGAATCACTGTACACTGTCCTTTATAGAACTCCCACTCTGGCTTGATAACTCCCAAGGCCCGGATGCCTAAAAAGGGTGGCTTATATCCTTGGTTACCTCCTTCCTCAGGTATTATACTGCTTGCTATGATTCCTAAGATCTTCTGCCTATCAGGGTCACTTCACTTACCCTGGGACGCCTCCTTCTTATAAGGTGAATAACTGTAAGTTTCTCCCAGGAGGTTGGATCCTACAACTGGGGTGTCTCTACTGAGCTGATCCTAGCCTCAGGAGCTTCAGGTGGACGAGCTGACTCCTCTAGTCCCCTGGAATGAACTAACACTTCCCTGTCTGGGCCTTCCTATATGTAACTAGGGCTCTCCAGCTCCCTCTAACGTCTGGGAGGCTAAACTACACCCCGACAGGCCTGACACCCAGATAATACAGGGAAAAACAATGCACATGACATTTAATGCAATGCAACACATTAACCTGTGCAGTGCCCACCTTTACCTAGTGGGACACTACATACCCCCACGCTATAACGTTGCCCGTCCTCGGCGCAACATGGAGGGTCCGCCCATCTGGAACGGCAACCTGAAAGATAGCAGAGAACATACATATGCAATATTCACCACATTAACAATGTAACAGTTATTAAATGCACTGAAAGGAGTGATGACAAGGGGCGTCGTTCTCTTCTCTCAGGATAAGGTGAGGGAACAGGGGCGCTGACCTGGCACAGCGTATCAATAACCAGGATAGTCCATATAAAATGTAGATAAACAGAAGTCCTTGGAGGCTCAAAGAACAACACGAGTCCGTACCCAGGCTTGCAACGGTCAAACAGGGGTTTCCCGTGAGGGGCTACCTGGTCCCATAATGTAGTCCACAAACCTCACAGGACGATGCCCCCTGGTAGAACGGGTAGACCTCCTTACTGGCAGGGATTCTTCCTGCCTGGCTTCAGGAATGTCAGAGGAGCCCATTGCCTCTGGAGCTTCTTCAGGAGGCTGAGGGCTAACAGGAACAGGAGCAGGAACCAATAGATTCAACCAAGGCGTGAGGGCCCAGTGGAGCGGCTCTTTATCATGGATTAAGTTCTCCACAGCCTGCATAGGGTCCATAGGTGGAGCCGGCAACTCTTCCTCAGTAGGCTCAGGTTCCATCTCCTCCGCCGCTGGTTCTCCTTCTATACAGGGCTTGAGGCGGTTCCTGTGAACAACTTGGGGACCTTTTCCTTCCCTGGAGATCTGGTAAATGTGGGCCGCAGCATTAGGTATGGCAGTGATAAGGTAGGGAATCCTTTCCCATTTGCTGTCCAACTTGCTGGTCCGATGGTTGTTTTTCAACCATACCTTGTCTCCCAGAGCCAGGGGTCCCGCATGGGCAGTCTGGTCAAAGTCTTTCTGCTGCCTTTCTCGGACAATCTCCATCCGTTCCTGGACAATCTCCTTAGCATTAAGAAGACGCCTTTGGTGCTCCACTACCCAGTCAGTCTTGGGCAGTGGGTTGATCTCATCCGGCACTTGTACCCCTAGGGAGTGGTCCGCAGGCAATCTCCCTTGTCGGCCGAACATCAAATAGAACGGGGTGTAACCGGTGGAACAGTGGATGGTGTTGTTGTAAGTGTACATAAGCTGCGGCAACAAAGTAGGCCAATCTCCCCTCGTCTCAGGGGGTACTGCTCTCAGCATTTCAATGAGAGTCTTATTCATTTTCTCACAGAGTCCGTTACCTTGCGGATGATAGGCGGTGGTCCGGACCTTCTGGCAGTTGTGTAGCAGGCACATCTCATGGAACAGCTGTGACTCAAATGCGGACCCTTGATCGGTGAGGATCCTTTCTGGGCAACCGTAGGGCAGCAGGAAATGCTTCCAGAACGCCTCCGCTGTGGTCTTTGCTGTCAGGTCTTTCACAGGCACTGCTACGACAAACTTAGTGAAGTGATCAATTATAGTCATGGCATATGTATACCCTGAGCGACTCGGCTCTAACTTTACATGATCAATGGCAACAAGTTCTAAAGGAGCCTTACTTACGATGGGATGGAGAGGCGCCCTCTGGTCATGGCGTTCAGTTCGCCCCACAGCACAGGCAGTGCATTCTCGGCACCATTTCTCAATATCTTCTCTCATCCCGATCCAATAGAATCTTCTGCGAATGGTGGCCTCAGTCTTTTGCACACCGAAGTGTCCGGACTGGTTGTGGTACATATCCAGCACCAGGCTGGCATCCCGACGTGGCAGGAGAATTTGATACACTCTATCATAGGACACTGGATCCAGACTCCTTCTGAGCAACAGGCCCTTTTGAAGGAATAGTTGATGGCGATGTCTCCACAGTCTCACTAGCTCTGGGTCTGCACTCTTCCTGCGGATCCTCTCAGGGACTTTTCCACTAGTAAGGAAGTCGAGCAGTTCACCGAGGACTCTACTTTCGGACTGGAGTTTAATCCATCTTTCTTGATCGCCTCTGGACTCAGGACCATCTGATGAGGAAGGATCAGCAGCAGGGGAATCTCCAGCACGTATATTATCCTGCTGGGTAAATTTATTATAGAACGCTGGCATCTCCACCTCTTCCCAGGCATCTTTCGGTTCATCTGGGGCTTCTGTAGTGGGGAGTCGTGACAGAGCATCAGCGTTCTCATTGGAGCGGCCTGCCCGGTACTTCACAGTAAAATCATAGTTGGCCAGGCGGGAGGCCCATCTTTGCTCCAGTGCCCCTAATTTGGCCGTATTCAGATGTGCCAGGGGATTATTATCTGTGAAGGCAACAAACGGTGTGGCAGCGAGATAGTCCTTAAACTTTTCGGTCACAGCCCACACTAAGGCAAGAAACTCCAGCTTGAAAGAACTGTAATTCTGATCGTTCTTCTCAGCTCCCTTCAGGGATCTGCTGGCATAGGCAATCACCCTTTCTTTGTTATCTTGCACTTGAGCCAACACGGCCCCCAGGCCTCTTTTACTGGCATCTGTGTAGAGGTAGAATGGCTTCTGATAATCTGGGTAACCCAGAACAGGGGGTTCAGTCAACTTCTTCTTTAGGAGTTGGAAGGCAATTTCCCGTTCTTCATTCCATTCAACAGGAATAGGAGTCTTTGGGCTCTTTTTTGGATGCCCCCTCAAGAGTTCCTGGATGGGATCCGCAATTTGTGCGAAATGCGGGATGAATCGCCTATAGTACCCTGCAAAACTGAGAAAGCTTCTCACCTCTTTCACGGTCGTAGGAGTAGGCCAGTTACGGACAGCAGCAAGTTTGTCAGGGTCAGGCTGTACTCCTTCGGCACTGACAATGTGCCCGAGATATCTGACGGCTGGTTTCAGCAGGTGGCACTTGGATGGCTTGATTTTGAGGCCATATTTAGAAAGAACTTGAAACACCTCACCCAGGTGCTTTAGATGGTCCTCATACGTCTTGGAGTATATAATGACGTCATCCAGGTATA